>NC_057388.1:50568986-50721486 GCF_019320065.1 Cervus canadensis
GGTTATGAAGTTAAAGAGATAAAGTTACAGAGCTCAGTTTAGAAATGTGAAGTCTGTCAAAGGAGAAAAGGGCTAAACTAAAACACACTGCATAACAGAGAGGGGGAAAATGAAATACTTAAATACAGAAAGTGTCTATTACACAACAATATTAGACCCTTTAAAATTATTGGTATTTATTGATATCCAGAGTGGAAGTCCTTTACAATAACATATTTGAAGGCCAATTAAAAAAACTATGTTTGATATCAGTAAAAGTTTTCGGGTTATTTGTATAGCATCCTAGTCTTTAATGTTCAAAACCCAAGGAGTTCACACACGTCTCTAGATCTGACATCCACTACCAAGAGGGCCAGACTCTGCACCCCAGCCCTCCAAGGGCTCATCTGAGCTTTAGATGACAGTAGAATCCACTTGACTTAGTTCCTAAATACCCATATTTTGTTGTATATATTTTGGGAAAAAAATCTTCTCTTTTTTCATTTTAAAATAGAAAGTTTTTAAAAGTTCCCAGGTAAAAATTCATCTTTACATAAACTCACACCTATTTATTAAGAAGGTCACCATTTGCTTTGTTCACTTAGGATTAAATTGCATTCCAGGAAAGGTGGGTTAGAACAGAGATCTACCTTATGTTCTGTCCTGGGGCTATGAAGACCCAAAGAGACAACAATATGGGATGCTGAAAAACTTAATAATATTAAAAGTACTAAAGAAATGTAACACATTATTATTTTACCTGAAACACCAAGTATGCTCATAGGACTATAATAAGCTAAATTAATTGTATTAGTTTGCTAGGCCTGTCTTAAAGTATCACAGACTAAAACAATAGGAATGAAATTTTTCACAATTCTGGAAGCCAGAAGTCCTAAGCCAAGATGTTGGCAGCTTTGATTTCTTCTGAGATGTCTACTCTGGTTTGCAGATGGCTGTCTTCTCCCTGTGTCTTTACATGACCTTCTCTTTAAGCTTATTAGTATCCCAATCTCCAGTATGACTGTAAAGACACCAGTCATATTGGATTAGGACCCACCCTAATGAGCTCATTTCAATTTAAATGCCTTTTTAAAGATCTTATTTCCAAATACGGTCACATCTTGAGATACTGGAGGTTAGGGCTTCAAATATGAATTTGGGGAGAGGGGATATACCCTGTAACATTAATATAGTATAAACACAGAGAATGATACCACATTATAGCCTACATATTTCAAAACAAATAGTAAGAATAGCATTGTAAATACTGCATAGTAAACGTATGTCAATAATAATTTAGTAGTTTTTATTGATTCATGACCTTAAAATTCCTTAAGAATATCAATTTGCTTGTTTGTCACAGCTATAAAAGCTAGTTGCACAGGAGATTAGTTCTGGACTCCTACAGAACCCAACCATCCTTATGTGTTTATTGCTAGGAGCTAAGAATCAAAATAGAAGGAATGTATAGAACGCAGGGACTTAATATCTAATTGAAGTAACAGTGCGGATTTTTAAGAGAGAAAGAAGAATAAACAACAATACAAGTTTGCATGTTCCAAATTCCAAACAGGAGATTAGCTGTCTTCCTGGTTCTGAGGTCATACCAGCCAGCTCTGTATTGATTTCTAAAGGATTCCAAGAGAAAACCAACACTATTTAAATATGCATTTAATTATTGGAATAGAATTTCAACAGAAGGAACAATAGCCATGCACCTTTTGAAGGCTCCTGATTTCAAATTACTTATTCTTCCTTTATTTCTCAATAAAGAAATAAAATGTTTAAAAATGCCCTCAATTATTTAAAAGTTCCATTATTTGGAGTCCATTCAACTGAGGTTTGACAATAATAGGGAATGATAATGAGATTAAGGGATTTTTTTTTTAATACTTAGTTGATGTGAATTCAGCAGATACAATTTTATGACCCAAGAGAAAGTAGGGCTGAGTTATTTTGACTATCTGAATCGGCCTTAATATCTTTTTACTCGCATGAAGATTTGGCCAAAATCAATTCCATATTTCACTGTCAAATGTGGGAGGGACAATGGGGAGCAACTTTTGTTATGTTCTATGTGTGCAATTATTAACATAAGTTCTCTGATGGAGTACATTAAAAAACACAAAAATATATTACTATGGTCAAAATACTAAAGTGTTTGATTTTGTGGGTAGAACTTAGCACTAGAGTTGATTTTATTTCCTGCTAGAATTTTTGTATAGTGAGTGAAGATAATATATTAGTTTTAATCATATAGAGTCTGTCAAAAGAAGAGTTTAGTGAAGTACTGGTTAGATGCCCAAGTTCTGGAATCACAGTGCCTAGACACGAAGCCCCTAACTTACAGCTTGCATGTTTTGGCAAACTGCTCTTTCTCCCTAATGCCTTAGTTTTATCATTTGTAAATGGGGATTATAAGGGGATCTGCATTATAAAAAAAAAAACCCGTGAGGATTTAGTTAAAGAACATAGGAGGAAAATGCTTAGCACAAAGTCAACAATAAATGTTAACTATTACTGGTAGCCAATAACTTAGAATATAGCTAGCATTTTGTTTTCTAAGCAATGGTTTTCAACCTCATCAGCACGAGAATCATCTGAGAATTTTTTTAATTCTAGTACTTGGCCTTACCTCTAGAGATTTTGATTAGGTTGGCTTCGGGTGACACCCAGACATCCCTGAGTTTTAAAAATCCCCCAGGTAATTCCAAGTGCAGTCAAAGTAGAAAGGATTTGATCTAAAGAACCCACACAGATGTATACCAGCAGACAGCCTTGTCAATGTTCAACCCAGTCTTAGAGCGCGTTCTCAGAACTGTCTTCTGCATAACACAGGTCCACGAAGATTCTCCCCGAAGTAAAATAAAATAAGGAAAAGTAACTTGAAAGGGATGGATGCTGAGTCAACTAAGCTTGATGATATACAAAACCCCTGAAGATTCCAAGTTCACCTAGCATCTTAAAAGATCTGAGAAGTTCTGCTGTAAGTAAACGTGTTTATTGCTAATGAACTCAAATTTTCTCCAAATTTTTCATAGTAAGGAAGCACTTCCTTGAGGAATGTTTAACTTTCTGCTCTTACAACATAGTGGCAAATGTCACCAACTATCAATCCTATTTGCTACACTATCAATTAACTAATAACTGTGCAATGATATAGGTTTAACATCTACTAACTAGGCCCTGAGTTAGGTACTAGGAATTGAAAGCTAAAAGGCTTTAAACAGGGTTCAACCACTAGAATCATCCATAGAGTATTTTTTCTTTTTAAATACAGGTATCCGAACTTCACACCAGACCTACTAGTCTATGAGAATGGACCTGCCAAGATGTAGTCTTTAACTTTTCACTAGGATTCTGATAATGAACTTGAGTTTGGAAACCATTATTCTATAACCTAGTATTTCATGTTAAGCCAACCTAGTTCCATTGCTTTTTGCAACTATTAACCAAATAAAAAAGTTCAAAAGAGAAATAGCCATAAAAAAAGAAAAGAAATGAAAGAGGATAAATGAAAAGGAGATAGGACAGCACCGTGGAGCTGCAACACAGCTGAGCGGTGTGCATGCATGCCACATCCACGCGTGCTGCATCCATTGACCAGAGAGGGAGCAGGAAAAAGAGGTATACTCTGGATCCAGCATGCACTGAGGAAGAACAGATCTCTGTCCCTTATCTGAAAGTAATAATAAACACCACCCGTACCTTAGCTGAAGACACAGAGAGGAGTGGAAAAGGAGGGAAATTGTGTAGGAGGAGTAAGGTGATTATAAATCTGGTAACTGAAGTGTTTAGGACAAAGGACTTCAAACTTATTCTGAGGGCAAAGGAGTTAGGAATCATCCTGGCTCTTTGAAGAGTAATATGAAATCTTGACATGGGTTCAGAATATAGATATACATTTTTTTCTAAGTCAACTATTAACATTTCGTGGTGGAAGTAGATGATAGGGTGCAAGGTAAATACAAACGAAAGGATTTCTGAAAATGTTATTGTGCTTCCTTGAATACAACTCTATTAATGGTGGGACCCTAAACACTGCATGGTCTCAATTACATGTGGAATCTATTTTTAAAACAGCCAAACTAAGAGAAACAGAGAGTAGAATGGTAGTTGCTAGGGACTGGTGGTTCCGGGAAATGAGATGATGTTGGTCCAAGGTCACAAACTTTCACTTATGTGATGAGTGATTTCTGGAGAGGCAATGTACAGCTTGGTGATTATAGTTAACAATGAATTATATATTTGAAAGTTTCTAAGAGAGTACATCTTAAATGTTCAAACCACACAAAAAAGTAGTTATGTGAGGTGATGGATATGTTAACTAACCAAGTTGGGGTTATCATTTTCCAATATATATGTGCACCAAGTCATAATGTCATATACCTCAAACTTATACAACATTATATATCAAGTATTTCTCAATAAAGTGAGAAAAAATGGTGGGTTCTTATTGGATCCTAGCTCTTATGTCTTGGATGTCCCTTAAAGAGTTTGACTTTTCAGTGATATGCTTAAATACATCTCAGATTAAAACATTACCATCTAGGCTTGAGTCAGAGAAATCATCCACCTTATTGCTGGAATTCTGTGGGGGAAAATGTGCCCATTGTCCAAACATTAAATGTTATGGGTTTAAGAATCCAACTTCAACATTAGAGAGACGTGGTGACACAACACAGATGTTGAAATTTCTGTTTTGGAGAAAGAATGCTTGGATATTTTAGGAAGAAAGAATGGCTCTTTTAGGAAGAAAATTAGATCTTTATGACATCATGTACAACTTTCAAAATTTGCTCATGAAGTTGTGAAGTGAAAATTAATTTTAAACTCAATATCTATAGGCATATAGTTTTGATGGAAAGAAGACACACTATCAGAGCTACTCACACTGGTGCAGGGATGCTGCCCAGCTCTTCTGCAGGAGTGAAAGGCCCGGAACATGGCTGCCATCTTGTGGTCTGCAACTAAGTAGGCTTTGGAACTACTCACAGTGGCTACTTCCTGCCACAAAGAATTTCAGGCAACACTGGGCCTGGGATAGGAGCAGAGACTTAAAATCTTAACTACTCATGGAATTCAGATGCTGCAAAAATGTTGGCTTCTAAATGCTGAGAAATGGCAGAGGTTGAGTAACGATGTATTGGGAGGACTCTCTGATATAAAGGGATCTTGACTTGATCTCTTTGGAAGACATTGCATAGAACAAATATACAGCAGAGTGGATAGGGGCTGGGATCGATAGCTGAAAATCAGTAAGAAGGTTGGAAGTGCTCCAGCTCTGTGTTCACTATAAACCTTTCATCAGCAGACAGAAGAACACGACTTGCAGGACTGGTCTTGTTCTACTTCAAAACTGAAGAAGAAGAAACAAATTCTAGCTAAGATTTATTAAGCAACCTTGGACTTCTTTGTAACTCCAAAAAATCTCTCTGATTTTCTCTGTGACTATCTTGGCCATACAGCAAAAACAAGTTTGAGTGATGGAGCTTGGAGTCAAGATATTGGGAAGAATTTGGCAGATGGGAAGGGTTTTCTAGTCATTGGTAGCTTAGGAGAAGCTCAAATAAAACTTCCGGCAATCCTATGAAGCCCAGTTTTGGATTGAAGGCTGAATGCCTTGATTTAATTTTATTACACGGAAGGTATCACAATGTAAATCCCTATAAGAAACTGGATACTTGCTCCCAGCATTTAGCAGACACCAGGCTCCCCTGGTGTCTTCAGTGGTAAAGAATCTGCCTGCAATGCAGGAGACATGAGTCAACCCCTGGGTTGGGAAGATCCCCTGGAGGAGGGCATAGCAACCCACTCCAGTATTCCTGCCTGGAAAATCCCATGGACAGAAAAGCCTGGTGGGCTACAGTTCACAGCGTCCCAAATAGTCAGATATGGCTGATGAGACTGAGTATGCACACACACATGCAGTCATGAATGAAACAAATTCAGTAATTACATGAACTCAGTGTAGAAAAATATATGGTTCAAATTGTTGCTGTTATTGGAGAGATAAGAGTGTTAAATGACAGGCATCAGAGAAGCTGTGGGAACTCAAAAAATATGTAGAAAACAAAAGAGTGTTTAGGAAATATTAAAGGCAGCTTTGAATTAGAGTATTTTTCATGGGATGGGATGCCATGATCTTAGTTTTTTGAATGTTGAGCTTTAAGCCAACTTTTTCACTCTCCTCTTTCATTTTCATCAAGAGGCTTTTTAGTTCCTCTTCACTTTCTGCCATAAGAGTGGTGTCATCTGCATATCTGAGGTTATTGATATTTCTCCTCGCAATCTTGATTCCAGCTTGTGCTTCTTCCAGCCCAGTGCTTCTCATGATGTACTCTGCATATAAGTTAAACAAGCAGGGTGACAATATACAGCCTTGACGTACTCCTTTTTCTATTTGGAACCAGTCTGTTGTTCCATGTCCCAAAGAAAGGCAATGCCAAAGAACGCTCAAAGTACCGCACAATTGCACTCATCTCACACACTAGTAAAGTAATGCTCAAAATTCTCCAAGCCAGGCTTCAACAGTACGTGAACCATGAACTTCCAGATGTTCAAGTTGGTTTTAGAAAAGGCAGAGGAACCAGAGATCAAATTGCCAACATCCGCTGGATCATCAAAAAAGCAAGAGAGTTCCAGAAAAACATCTATTTCTATTTTTTTGACTATGCCAAAGCCTTTGACTGTGTGGATCACAATAAACTGTGGAAAATTCTGAAAGAGATGGGAACACCAGACCACCTGACCTCCCTCTTGAGAAACCTGTATGCAGGTCAGGAACCAACAGTTAGAACTGCACTGACTCTATAGCACATGTTATTTCCACTACACCAGGAATTCATGAATCATTCTCATAATGTATGTTTTTTATTATGTCTAACTAAGAGCAGACTTTCAGAAGCAGCTGACAGTAGTTATCAATTATTGTCAGAAGCAGCAGCTTAGTAAAAATTATTACCATGTATATTTGGTAAATGTTATTATTCAGGTAAACAAATACCAAAAGTCTCATTCACCAGGTCGATTCATTCACCTACTTTGGCTGCATTTTGCAGCCCACTCATCATTATTGGCCATAGTGATAAACTACTTTTCAAAATAATTAAATATTTCACAGGGCACGTAGACACATTTCTGGTCAACTCACTTCCATTATTAAAATCTGTCATTAACTTTTTTTAGGACAAATTCCTTTTCTGTGTTGTATAATGAAGCATTTTACATCAAGTACAGTATTTTCAAGAACTGGAGCAATTTCAAGGGTCCTTTTAAGAAAAAAATTTAGTCCTTGTAAAAGGTACTCGCTTGGTTCACTTCCATGTGCAAGCTGGACCACTGAAAGAAAATATAGTTTGAGTTCAACTTTTACAACATAATATTAACTTTGTATCACTCACATGTTGTTTGTAAAGCCTATGAATTTTTTTTCAGTTAATAATACAAATAAGTAACTCATGAATTGGCTTTCATTCTATCATTGTATAAAACTCATTTGAGAATAACTATTCATCTCTCAAAATTCTCTAAGCTTCATCCTATATTAAGCTACACCACCAGAAATCCACATGCCTGGACTTTATTCTCACAGATCTCTGAAGCAGTATTGCTTGATACACAATGTCTGCACACACGTGGGTTCCTGTTCTAGATTCTCCACTTACTAACTATGTGACCTTCAGAAAATTACTTAATTTTCTTCATTACAGTTTCCTCACCAGTAGGATAATTTTGGAAGTTCAGTTCAATTCAACAAGCATTTAGAGTATCTATTACATAACTATGCTTTGTGGTGGAGTCAGGTATAAAAAATTAATTCATCATTGAGACAGTATTTATTTTGAGCAAACACTATATATTAGTCACTGTCTTAAAGACTAAGGTTAAATCTTTGAACCAGGCTGACAAATTCCCTGTTCTCATAGCTTATATTTTAATAAAATATTCAGAAAATAAACAAGGAAACCAAGATCTAATTCAATATAAATTCAAGTAAGTGATAGGCACTATGAAGAAAATAAAGCTGAATGAGTGGGTGACTTTGGGTAATATGGCTGCTTTAGAAACAATAGCCAGAAATAATACCATCTAGGAGGTAAACATTTTAACAGAAAAATGAATGATAAGAAAAGATGATCAAGAAATCTCTATATTCAAGGAGCTTATTGTTTAGCAGGGCACAGAGGAACAAATGTATAATTTCAGTAAGTGCTAGGATTGAGGTTTGTAGACATCTCTTGGTAGAATGTGTTTGAGCAATGGAAAAGTGTCCTAGATGAAGTCGTGCCCAAATAGATATTCACTAAATATCAGTCATCTTTTCTCTCTTTAGATTTAACATGGTGTCCTTTCTTTTAATCAGTACAAGAGAAAACTACCTGAGTCTTCAGAGTGACTTTTAGGATCAGAAATAATATAAATTACATCATGCCACAGAATTCTCTTTTTGTGTCTACTAGCTATGGTTCTTGACTTCTGCTCCAAACCACTATTTCCTGTTGTGTTTTTATATCCAATCTTCTTTATTGTTTTAAGGTCACAAGCTATCTTGATCTTTTTTGTATCTAAACAGGGAATTAATTTTTTAAGCACAAAAACATGTTTACCAGTTATTTTTGTGTCTGGTATTTAGAAAAAGTGCTTGTCCAACTCTTGTGACCCCATGGACTGTAGCCTGCAGAGTTTCTCTGACCATGGGATTTTCCAGCAAGAATACTGGAGTGGATGCCATTTCCTTCTCCAGGGGAACTTCCTGACCCATGGATTGAACTCACATCTCCTGCATTGCAGACAAATTCTTTACCACTGAGCCACCAGGGAAGACCAGAATCCCTCTACCTCTTCATAGTTCAAACACAAGCAATAGGATGAGTGTGAAAAGAGCCTGACCACAAAAAATCCAGCTATATTCATATATTTGGATAGAGGGTGGGGAACTGATCCTGGGAGAGAGGCCAAGGATTAGTGTTCAATGTAAGGAAATGGGAATGTTCAACTAAAGATAAGTCTAGAACCACACAAGACAGTAAGGACATGAGTACTGTTAGCTGAAGTAACAGAACTAAGTCTAAGAATCAGTTCTTGTTAAACTTGCATGGGCACTCAAGGAAGTGACAGCATTTGCTAGGGAGTGGGGAAAGTTGTGTGGAGTGGGGAAAGTTGGGTGGACTGGGATTAACTTGATCAAATGGGCACAGGGAATCTTTAGCAGAAAAAATATGGGCCCAAGGAAAATGATTCCAGTCACTGTAGAGGTTCAGGTACGAAAGTAAGATTCCAGGCTGCAAGTCAGAGGACCCAAGCACGTCTTGATTCAGGACTCATCCTGTAACCAGTTATATTTTCATTCCAGGAGAAAAAAGATGTGGTCCAGAATCCAGCATGAAGCTAAATGACCTCAGCAGTAAAATTTCTCAGTAAAAGGTAGAAGTTGTATAGCTTTACAAGTCATACAAGAGATGGTGACAGATTTGAAAGTACTCAGAGAAGCTGTTGTATAAGTAAATGGAACACAAAGGATTGTCATAAGTTCAGGATTTTACACTGGTGGCATATATAGCTAGGTGAGGTTGGCGCATCTTCTGATACTTATTATTTTCTTCTAGTAATTTACTGCTTATAGATACGATTTCTATTTTTGTAATGTTTAAAATCTGATGTATACAAAGTCCTGAGGAGCCAGATTAAAAAAATCTGGCACCAAAAAGCAAAGGTACACCTCTGATGGCTAGAATAGCAAGACATCTCAATCTTCTATTTATATTGCAAAATAAATAAATAAAATTCCTGAACTTCCCTGGTGGTACAGTGCATAAGAATCTGCCTGTCAATGCAGGGGACATGGATTTGATCCCTGGTCCTGGAAGCTTCCACATGCCATGGAACAACTAAGGCCATGTGCCACAACTACTGAGTCTGTAAGCTGCAACTACTGAAGCATATGTACCCTGGACCACAACAAGAGAAGCCCCCACTCACTGCAACTAGAGAATACCCGCATGCAGCAATGAAGACTCAATGCAATATATATATGTTAAAAAACCTCTTAACCATGTGAAAGATTATCTTTTGCCTGAGGGATTTTGTGTTCATAATCTGACACTGATAAAATCTCCAAGAGAAATATGTTTATTGTACCTAGTGACTGGGCTAAAAAGGAAGAAAAGTCCTAGTCCTTTGGTGAAGACAGCCATAGAGATGATGGATGTCTGGAACAGGAAGAGGCATCCATTAAGCCAATCACATTTGGCACCCTGTTTCAGCACAGAATGTTTGACACTTACTCACAGGTTACTAAAATGATTATGTGCTCACGGTGAATCCATGTTGGCAAACCAAAACTTTCACTAATGAAAAGAGAGCCTGTTATAATATTTTAAAGGGTGACAAAGAGATTCAGCTTTAAAGTATAATTTTTTAAGTAAAATCAAAGGAACTTCCAGCACTGACACATTAATAAATAAATTGATAGCCAACTTGTTTTGCTCTCTATGTTGTCAGCAGTGAAATCAAATTAGATTTAATAAAAGTTTATATAGTACAATGTGATTCAGACTATCTAATCAAACTATGATTCACTAATTTTAAAAAAAGTCATAATCCTCTTTCAAATAGGGTAAAAAGGGAGGCCAGGGAGGTTTAACATGTCAATCAACCAGTGAGAAACAAAATATTGTCATATTTCATAAATTAAAAAATAGTAATTAATTATTCTTATATAGTCCTATATAGTTTTATATACTGGATTACAACTTTGACTGTAACTCAGCTTTTAATCACTAGTAGAAACAACTGAAAATAGCATATGAGACCCTGTCCCTCCTCCTGGGCAGGGGAAGTCAAGTTTCCCACGGGCAGAGTTGGAAGTAGCAACATGAGAACCTCTTGAATTTTTCTAGACAAGGGTGGATTCTAGGTTTAGGAACCAAGAGTCTAAGAAGATGGCAAGAGGTTCTGAAAACAGGTCCAAGGACAGGGGATGACAGGGAAGACAGCCATCTGTCATTTGCATGGTTTGTGTATAGGCCTCTCAATACTGCCCTCCTAGGCCCTTGTAACACATTTCAGAGAACAAATGCTTAGTTCCAAAACAGTATCAAAGAATTGTAAAAAGTCTCCTTTAAAAAAGCTTTAAAAAATTAAATATATATTGGTATTCAACTAAAAGTCACAGGTTCAAATATTTCATCATTTTTCTCCTACTACTGCATTATTTATGTTGATACACCCACAGAATGAGAAAATGAAGGAGAACTGATAGGCTAATATTCTGTAAGAACATCCAAATTCCCTGTATCTTTGCATCACACTTTCTCAATCAACATAAATCAATAAATACATAATTGCACACACAAGGACCTTAGGGTAAAAAGAAGGTCAAAATGTGGTTTATGCTATGGAAGAATTTTTGGCTAGTAGAAAAGAGAGAAATGTAAATGTAAAACAATACAGTGACACAATGAGCCATTGTTCTTTGTTCTATGTGTAGGATCAGAACCCCTGGGTGAGGTATATGGTTGTTCTATGCCACTTCTGGGCTTCACAGGTGGTAAAGAATCCACCTGCCAACGCAGGAGACACAAGAGCCGTGGGTCTGATCCTGAGTCAGGAAGATCCCCTGGAGTCGGAAACAGCAACCAACGCCAGTATTCTGCGCTGGAAAATTCTATGGACAGTGGAGCCTGGCAGGCTATAGTCCATGGGATCTACAAAGAGTTGGACATGACTGAGCATGCACACATACTATGGTATGCCATTTCCAGCAGTGAGAAACCCTAATTTGGAAAGTGGTAAACTGGTCTCACATCTCTCTCTCTTTTTCTTTTTAAGCATTTCTGTACCTTTTCTATGGTTCCCAAGCCTAAAAAATCTTCATGGCCCTCAAAAGTACTCTCCTTTAAAATTGTTCCATAGTTTTTCACATTTAGAATAAAAGTTAAATTCCTTTCTCTGGTCGATAAGTCTGTAAGATCTACCCCCAAAATCCTCTCCAAGCTCATCTCACTCATTAGATTTCACACATTCTGGTCCTTTAGAGAAGTCCCTTTCAAACATTAATGTGCAAACAAAACCACCGAGGTCTTGCTAAAAGTGTAGAATTTTGCCTGTGAAGATTTTCGTTTAGTCATTTTGGAAAGGGGGATGTAATTCTTACATTTGCAAAAAGCTCCAAAGTGATGCTGATGGTGCTGGTCCTGGGACCACACTTTAAGTAGCGAGGTGCCAGCTCATTCCAGACACAGCGCTATGAGGAGCAATGAAATTCACCAAGCACATTCTCCACTTAGAAACACAGTGCCCGTTTTTCCTTCTGCCAGGAACTTGCTTCCCTCACATCTTTGTATAGCACGATTATTCATGCAGGTATCTGCTCAAATGTCAGCTCTGGAGATAAGTCTTTCTTAATAACCCTATCTAAAGTGGCCCATCCAATCACTGACCTGTAACATTCAACCAACGCTTCTCCCTATTTTATTTTCTTAATTACACTGTCATCTTCTGAATTTTCTTCACTTATCTATTCATTTCTTAGTAAGTTACATGAAACAATGGCATGGACTGAACGGTTAGCATGGTTTCTCAGCAGATAAAACAATACCTGATCCAAAGGGCTGGCTTTATGGGTACATAACCTGTGCAGCTTCACTTGGCCTTCTGCCTAGGTTAACACTGCTGTCACCATCTAGACAATAATAAGTTTATCTCTGAACTTGTGCTTTTTAAGTAAAGGGTAATGGGACAGTGAAGCATGCTGTGAGTAGAAGAAATTCACTCAAAATATGTCTTCTTTGCTGCCCCATTCTCATATTATGTTTGTGATGTCCCATGAGCAGAAAATTCTGACAGATCCACATACATGGCATTCAAGAAGACTCAAAGTTATTACAATTAAGTGAATTTCTTATTTACTTACTTATAAGGTAAATAGGGTGTTGACCACCCCAGGAGACCACACTTTCTATCTAAGCCAGAATTCGCTTCAAAAATGCAAAGAACAATGGCATTCTAAGAAACATGAATGGTCCAGGCAACCTATTACTTAACACAGAAAATTACGTACAAGGAAAGGGAAGATAAGGAAAAACACAGTTCCTTCTCTCTTTGGTCCTCCTTTACTAAGGACAAAAGAGACAGTGCTAATAGAATGTGCACATATTAAAGTGAACTAAAAACACTTGAATTAGTTCTGTGCAATATTTCTACTGTTTTATTAAAAGCAAAGTATATGCATATATGAGCTATGAAATATTAATTAGCATGAAATGCAAATTTTGGGAAGTCTGGCTATGGATTAAATGCTCTTACACTTTCATTTAAAATTGATACTGTACAACATAATGAAGAGTAAAATTCATGGTAACTAAATATTTTAATTTTTATTAATTAAAACAATTGCAAAAAGACAAAACAAAAACAAAAAACAAAAAATAATGACACATCAAAAGAAAGAAGAGTGAAGAAGGAAAATACTTTATAGTTCATACTTTTAATGGAAATTTCCCTGATTTTTGGACAAGGAACCCACATTTTCATTTTCTGCTGGGTGCCAAAAATTGTGTAGCCCATCCTACTGATCCACAGAAGCATATGTTGAATGATAGAATTATACATTTATTATTGTGGTGGGTGCTCTGCAAAGCCCTCTATATAGATTGACCTTATTTTATCTGCACAATAACCTTTTAAAATAGATGTTACTGTTTAACAGATGAGAAAACAAAGGCTTACAAAAATTAAGTAATTTAGCCAATATCTTAAAGGTTACTAGTAAAGAAGCTAGGTTTCAGACTAGGATTTAAGTCTGCAGGATCCCAAAGCCCGTCTCTTGATGACTCTGCTGTAAATTCTCCCAGAAGTCAGTCTTATTCCAGGCTTTGTTTGGGCTCCTGGAATATTCCAGAATGGGTCCAAGATTCTATTCCAAATCAAAATGAAAAAATAATCCTGATCTCATTTCTACCTTGTTCCTAAGGACTCTCAAAAGTCTTTAGTTCTGTATCTATACCCAGATTTTCACATGGATCCATGTAAATAATTCACAGTTGAGTAGGTGCCAGACACCAATTAAATCGAATTTCTCAGAGTATTTCAATATTTGTGTCTCAGAGACTAGGGGAACTTTTAACCTTATTTTGACATTTTATTTAGATCTCCAAGATGAAGACCATTTCATTAGGGTCTTTTAAGTGTTTCTAGCTATATTCCAGAGCACCAAGAAACAACGTCTTTCCGCAGTTTTAATATTCTTTGCCCAAATCTCACTGGCAAATGAAAGTATATCTTTTATTCATGCTGTTGAATAAAAGTCTCTGCCTGGATATGTATGATGTTTAAAATATTTTAAATAATGCTCACTATGGTAACAATATATTTGAAGTTTCTGTCATTTGGACATTAAAATGTTCAATTAGAGAGTGAAATACAGTACCAAACTCTTGAACATTTAGTATTAATGAAAGGGAAAAAAAATCAGTGTGTGATCATATATCAAACATCACATGTTTTTATTTTAGTATTTGCTAGCAGATAGGACCTATTTATCTAACATATTTGTGATTAAATTTATTTTACCATTATAGTTTTTAAGTCAAATATTTACTTTTCGTATACATTTTTTGATAAGAATATTTATTACTATAAACCCATTTTGAGATGAGATGTGTTGTAATAGGTTTAGTATGTATAATGAGGCCTAATCACAGGCACTTACCTTCTCCCTATTTCAAGGTACAGAGCTCTAGATAATTACATGGTAACACATTCATACATCATGAGTTGTAAGAGATTTTCAAATACTTCTAATTTTGTTGATATTAACATCTTCGAATGGCTATATTCACTTTTTCCTTACAGTTTAAAATCCATCACAGGTACAAGATTAAGTGAAAGAGCCATGTGGATATCATTTAATTTGGACTCATAACAAAATAAATCACTTAATTATAAACTTCTCTAACTTTTAAACTCTGCTTTTGTCTGTTAGAGAAGCCAGTTGCTCTTGCTCTTAATATAAGCAAAGAAATTATAAGAGAAAAACTGGAAATTCTCTTAGCCTCAATTTCCTTATTTCTAAAATGAAGGCAAATGGACTTGACTTTCAAGGGACGTTCCTTCTCTATGAATCCAGATTTATTTTTCTCCTTTAATATGAATCAGACATTATTTCACCTTCTCTTTGATTACTAACATTACTTCTGTGCATTTAATTTAGTCAAAAATAAATGAAATTACCCAAATACTTCAAACAAAAAAGTTCTCATGCTCATTATAACTGATAGGACAATTTAGGTGAATTTTTAAAGCATTTACCTCAGTTCCTTGCTTTTCCTGGGAATTGAGATAAATATCGACATTATGCATGGTACTATATTTTTAAGTGTCAATTATCATCTACTGTTGTCATGAGTTGGGAAATTTTTCCCCCCATTTCTTAATTACATGATGCTCTACCAGTGTTTGCTTGGTGAACAAAGGATGACCGAAGTAAGACAAAGAATAAATTTTTGGTTAACCTGAATGAAATACAAAGTACTTTCACATTTTATACATTTCCAAAGTAAAACAACAACAACAATTATAACACCAAAGTGCTTGTGTATGCCTATTTGTGTGTGGGGTGATGTTAGGGTGTGTGTGTGCTGGAGAGACAGGAGAAAAGAAAATAAAACACAAAAATGGAGAGAATAAGAAAAAAATACAAAAAATTAATTGTCTCAAAACTCTCTAAACTAAGATTCAAGATGTTGTAATATATCAGCGAATGCCCTCCCTAGGTATCAAAAACTAAAATGTAAAATATACTTGGGCAAATGATCAAAATAATTTCCATATTTATTCTGCTTTTAGAGCAGTTGTTCTCAACCTCAGGTTGCACATTAGAATCATCCAGAAAGCTTTTAAAAAAAATTTCTGAGCCTCACATCAGATCAATTAAAATCAGATACTGGGCGGGACTGGACATTCCTACTGTTTTAAAAGCTCCCTTAGGGATACTAATGTGCAGCCAGGGTTAAGAGCATTGATTTATAGTAAACCCTATTATACAGTGCGGTAAGAAATCTGCATTTAAATTTTAAGTGAGAGCACCAATTTTTAAGAGTTTGAAGTCACCTTACCAAGTTGATGATACATTCTGTCCATTCTTCAATTATGACTCAAACCAGAAATCAAAAGTACCTAAGTCCATGCTGAGCTGGTGAGACTATGCGTCAGTGATCACACAGCAGCCTTGAAAAGAGTGCCTTTCTTGATGCATACTGGCCGTTTCTGGGGTGGCCATCTCTCCAGGTAAACTCCAGAGAACAAAACCACCCTGCCTGACGTGGGTTTTCAAGCTCTTTTTTTTTTTTCCTGTTTGAAACAGTTAAATCGAGGTAAAAATGTAATATTCATAGGATACATTGAAGCTCCCTAGCCTGGAAATTTTTATTTCTTTGCCAAAGGAAGGTAGAACAGTTTTCAGGCAAAAAATATGAAAATAAAAATTGCCTACATTAAAAAATATTCTCTCTTTTATTGGTTTCTTACCAAAGTGAAATGTGACCTGCTGCTTGGAGGTCGCTCCCAGGATTAATAATCTCCAGGTGTATTCAAAACTATTAACTGCCTCTGAAGGGAGCAAAAGGAGGCTTCCAGAATCCTGCTATTTGTAGGAGAGATATGAGCTCAGTGTTTGCTGCTTCACTGAGTTCCTATGGCCAAGGTATTCATGTTGTGCTTAAACTAGGAAGCTTGAAAGGAGAAACTTGGGCAGAGAACTTTGTTGTACTAGCATGAACGCACTGAAGGCCTTGTAAAGAAGCTTGTTTGAATTACATATATGTTAAACAGTTTCAGAACCGTTTCCACTTTAGGTTTTTGCACAATAAACCCCAAATTGCACTTTTGACTACTGAGCTGAGTCTTTTTTACTTGCTTTTTTCCCCAAAATAATAAATCCCCTTAATGATGACTGTGCAGCTCTGTCACACACTGACACAGTCTATTTCTTCAACCTCTATGTCATTAAAAGATGCAACTTATTTATGATGATTAATAATAATGAAATATGTATGAAGAAATAAATTATACAAATGCTGAACTGTACATAATAGGGAGAGAGAGAAATGGCCAGGCCCTAGCTACCTGACCCCCAGTACAAACACTGGACAGCAGAACAGTTCTCTCCAGCCAATTTTCCTCTGGGATCATAACTTAGGAAGCAGGTTATGAGAAAGTTTGAAAGGTGTGTTGACAGGTTCAAACTCTTTTTTTAATTGTGGAGTGTAAAACCCAATTTCTCCCCCAACCCAGCTTTTACTGTTGCTATCACATCACATTATTGAAGGCAGCCTAGAACGCCTGAGTCAATGCCAACTGATGGCCTGGGTCAAATCTTTTGTCTCAGCTGACACAGAAATGCCACGTATCCTCCCAGTGCTCTTCCTGAATATCCATAACTTAGCACTCAGGATGTGTGTGCTAAGCAGGGTAAGTGTGAATCTCATGGTATCAGCAGTGTGAGTAGATGTGCAACAAGATAGGAATTGCCATTAGGTGACTGGTTCAGAGATGGCTTATCACCCTAGCACACTCATGAATTCATAATCACTCCTGGTGCAACTGCTTCCTCTAGTTGGCATGTTTATTCTGAGTCAAAGATATTAAGACAGGCAAGCCCAAGTCTCATAATTTTCACATTTTATAATAAGTGGATGCAATTTTTAAAAACACAAATCATTGCTTCTACAAAATTTAAATGATCTAACACTTCTGCTAAAGCTGAAATTCCACAGACTCATGGCTGAAGTTCATAGGCACAAGCAACGGCCTTTCCACCCCACAACAGGATCCTGCCACCTTGTTTTCAGGAGACCTGGTTTAAACTGGACGGTGAAATTCCCCATTTTGGAAAAGCTAGCCGAGCCTTGGAATATCAGGAACAAAAATAAAACTACTGATTTACTTTCCAACAGAATAAAATTCTCAACCCATGAAATCCTTGAGGAAAACTGAAGACCATTTCTAACCACATCACTGAGTGATCATGCCCTACAGGCTCATTGCTGTTATTAGCTATTTCCAAAACCTTTCGTCAAATTAATCATTTCACAGACGTCTCACACACACACAACAGATGTTCTTACAGATAAATTATGTGACAGAGAGAGAAACATGACACTTTTAGGAGATAAATATTAAACTAAGTCAAAACAAAATATGGGGCTGACAATCCCCGTAGTAATTTTTATTGTCACATGGAAGGGCCTGATTACTTTGGATTCGCTTTTGTCAGATGGAGTTCATAGAAAATTTAGATTATTAACTGTAGACAAAGTCAATTTATAGCTGTATGTTTATTTGTGATTTTTATTGATTATGATGTGTCGCTCCATTAGAATGCAAACTCTGACAGCAGTCATGAACCTGGCTTTACTCAGTACTTTGGGAATTTCACTTTGTTTTCTTTGGGGGGTTACCCGGTACTTTGCACTAAGAAAATGGAACTTAGTTAAAAAAAGAATCTCACCATAAAGGGAGAAGATTTGAATCCTCTGTTTTACATTATAGATGGTTTGTTTGAGAATTAGATCTGCCATTAGGTGCTTCAAATACTTAACTCTTTCAACTCAAAATGAAACTTGAACATGTTATGAAAATGTCCCACAATAGAATTAGTAAGTATCCTGCATTCATCAGAAGGCAGTAATATATATTTTTATGACTGGAGGCCTCCCTGTCTAATTCATAGCTTTGAAAGCTCTAGTAAGGAAACTGAATGGCCCACTATTTTATAATTCATCTCAGTTTAAACTTCTGAGTAATTTTGTTAGTTTACCATAGTCATTTCATTACATGATTAAACTTTAGCTTATGTAAAATCTAAATCATAGGAAATAAATTTGAATAATAGATACCTTAAAATACAAGGAGTCACTATTTGATAGTGGTTATGAAATTTATACTTGCAAAGTTTCATTGTGGATAACTGACAAAAATATAGATTCCTAGGTTCCATTCCCAGAACTATTAAGTCTGGCTTGGGACTAGGAATCTGTGTTTTAAACTAATACTATACCTTGAGCTCTAGGTGTGAGAAAAATATTTTGGAAAACACTGCCCTTGTATCTTAGGTTTGAATTTAGCTTTTATTTCCGGGGGAAGAGAGAGTAAAAGTTTTTCAGTTGTAAAACTTGACTATAAAATTGCTTTCTATTTTGTCATGGAGACCATCGTCTCCATCAGTTAATGAATTTCTCTGCATAAATGGTGGTCAGTCTTGTGAGCGGACTTTCTGAAAATTGTTTTCTCCTTTGAAAATGGCTGGTTTATTCCAATTCATGTAGCTCCAAGAGGGATGCTTGCTTCCTTACATGTGTGCTCAGTCATGTCAGACTCTTTGCAACCCCATGAACTGTAGTCCACCACATTCCTGTGCCCATGGAATTTTCCAGACAAAAATACTGAAGTGTGTTGTCATATCTGTCTCCAGGGCATATTCCCAACTGAGGGATGGAACCCACATCTCCTGCATCTCCTGCAGTGGCAGGTGGATTCTTTACCACTGAACCACCTGGGAAGCCCTCTAAGAATGGGAGTACACATTATGGACAAGTAAGACTTCCTGAAGTATTGGAGGTAAGTAAACTGACCTTCTAATAGCAGCAAATCAGACCTGAGGGAAAAGACAGAGAGAGCTCTACTGGGAGAATATGCCCTAAAGACTCTGAGAGGGCTCTGCTTCCATCTTCGGCTTTGTACAACTTTTCTGCTATCTCTCTACATAAAGTCCACTCCCTTTTCCAAGCCCATGCTACCCATCACTATACTGCTTTTATTTTATTCAAAGCACTAATTATCATTTGGAATGTTCATGGAAATTTGTTTGTTAACTTAGTTTTTTGTTTGCTTCTCCAAATAAAGTGCAAATGCTGTCAAACCAGGATACTTAACGCTCAGTTCAGCTCAGTTCAGTTGCTCAGTTGTGCAGGAATCTTTGCAACCCCATGGACTGCAGCACACCAGGCCTCCGTGTCAATCACCAACTCCCGGAGTTTACTCAAACCCATGTCCATTGAGTCGCTGATGCCATCCAACTATCTCATCTTCTGTCATCCCCTTCTCCTCCTGCCCTCAATCTTTCCCAGCATCAGGGTCTTTTCAAAAGTCAGTTCTTCGCATCAGGTGACCAAAGTATTGGAGTTTCAGCTTCAGCATCACTCCTTCCAATGAACACCCAGGACTGATCTTTAGGATGGGCTGGTTGGATCTCCTTGCTGTCCAAGGGACTCTCAAGAGTCTTCTCCAACACCACAGTTCAAAAGCATCAATTCTTCGGCGCTCAGCTTTCTTTATAGTCCAACTCTCACATCCATACATGCTTACTGGGAAACCCATAGCTTTGACTAGATAGACCTTTATTGGCAAAGTCATGTCTCTGCTTTTTAATATGCTATCTAGATTGGTCATAACTTTTCTTCCAAGGAGTAAGTGTCTTTTAATTTCATTGCTGCAATCAGCATCTGCAGTGATTTTGGAGCCCCCAAAAATAAAGTCTGTGTCACTGTGTTTCCACTGTTTCCCCATCTATTTGCCATGAAATGATGGGACCAGATGCCATGATCTTAGTTTTCTGAATGTTGAGTTTTAAGCCAACTTTTTCACTCTCTTTTACAGTCAAATACAAAAGAAGAACACATGGACACAGAACAATAACAATAATCACAAATCCTAAAAATAAAATTCCAATAATTGAAATAATAGCATTTTTAAACTTCCTTAACAGTCATGATAGACTTTAGATGTGACCTTGGTAAAGAAAGAATCAGTGAATTAGAAAGCAGTATTGGGGTATTTTATTTATAGGATATGAAATTGCTTTTATTATTCTTATTGTTGATTTTGTTTTATGTCCATCTGTTCTTAATTCATATGTGCCTGAAGAAGACTGGCATGTTTACTGATTTCATGGTATTTACATGTTAATTGGGGATCAAAAAAAAGATCAGGTTAAGATATGCACGAATAAAGCTAGTGAAGGTAATGGAATTCCAGTTGAGCTATTTCAAATCCTAAAAGATGATGCTGTGAAAGTGCTGCACTCAATATGCCAGCAAATTTGGAAAACTCAGCAGTGGCCACACGACTGGAAAAGGTCAGTTTTCATTCCAATCCTAAAGAAGGGCAATGCCAAAGAATGCTCAAACTACTGCACAATGCACTCATCTCACACGCTAGTAAAGTAATGCTCAACATTGTCCAAGCCAGGCTTCAGCAATACGTGAACCGTGAACTTCCAAATGTTGAAGCTGGTTTTAGAAAAGGCAGAGGAACCAGAGATCAAATTGCCAACATTCACTGGACCATCGAAAAAGTAAGAGAGTTCCAAAAAAACATCTACTTTTGCTTTATTGACTATGCCAAAGCCTTTGACTGTGTGGATCACAACAAACTGTGGAAAATTCTGAAAGAGATGGCGATACCAGACCAACTGACCTGCCTCTTGAGAAACCTGTATGCAAGTCAGGAATCAACAGTTAGAACTGGACATGGAACAACAGACTGGTTCCAAATAGGAAAAGGAGTACATCAAGGCTGTATATTGTCACCCTGCTTATTTAACTTATATACAGAGTACATCATGAGAAATGCTGGGCTGGAAGAAGCACAAGATGGAATCAAGATTGCCGGGAGAAATATCAATAACTTCAGATATGCAGATGACACCACCCTTATGGCAGAAAGTGAAGAAGAACTAAAGAGACTCTTGATGAAAGTGAAAGAGGAGAGTGAAAAACTTGGCTTAAAGCTCAACATTTAGAAAACTAAGATCATGGCATCCGGTCCCATCACTTCATGGCAAATAGATGGGGAAACAGTGGAAACAGTAGCTGACTTTATTTTTGGGGGCCCCAAAATCACTGCAGATGGTGATTGCAGCCATAAAATTAAAAGATGCTTACTCCTTGGAAGGAAAGCTATGACCAACCTAGACAGCATGTTAAAAAGCAGAGACATTACTTTGTCAACAAAGGTTTGTCTAGTCAAGGCTATGGTTTTTCCAGTGGTCATGTATGGATGTGAGAGTTGGACCATGAAGAAAGCTGAGCACCAAAGAATTGATGCTTTTGAACTGTGGTGTTGGAGAAGGCTCTTGAGAGTCCCTTGGACTGTGAGGAGATCCAACCAGTCCATCCTAAAGGAGATCAGTCCTGGGTGTTCATTGGAAGGACTGATGCTGAAGCTGAAACTCCAATACTTTGGCCACCTCATGCGAAGAGCTGACTCATTTGAAAGGACCCTGATGCTGGGAGGGATTGAGGGCAGGAGGAGAAGGGGACGACAGAAGATGAGATAGTTGGATGGCATCACCGACTCAATGGACATGGGTTTGGGTAGACTCCGGGGGTTGGTGATGGACAGGGAGGCCTGCCGTGCTACGGGTCATGGCGTCGCTAAGAGTTGGACACAACTGAGCAACTGAACTGAAGATGTGTATAAAAGTAAGGATGGTTACTAATTAATGTTGGTTAATGCTCTGAAGAAAATCAAACGGTACAGTCTGATAATTTTTCTGGAAGAGTGGATGTACTTTATATACAGTGTGACAGAAGACTTTTACCAAGTAGGAAAAAAGAAAAATCTTAGAGTCCTTAGGTCAGGTCCCTCCCCAGAAATCTTTCATGTTCCCAATCCTAAGGAAAAAGAACAAAATTGGAGACATAACCCTCCCAGACTTGAGACAATATTACAAAGCTGTGTAATCAAAATAGCATGATATTGGCCAAAAAAAAAAAAAAAAAGATATATGGATCAATGGAACAGAACAGACAGCTCAGAAATAAACCGACAAGCCTACAGTCAATTCATCTCCAACAACGAAGGCAAGAAAACACAAGAGAAAAATCAGTCTCTTCAGCCAGTGGTGTTGGGAAAGTTGGACAGCCGCATGTAATCAATGAAGCTAGAACATACCCTCACAAACAAAAATAAACTCAGAATGGCTTAAGTACTTCAATATAAGACATGACATTATAAAGCTCCCAGAAGAGAACACAGGCACAACATTCTCTGACATAAACCACAGAAATATTTCTTGCGTCAGCCTCCCAAAGCAAAATAAATAAAAACAAAAATAAAGAAATCAGACTTATAAACTTTTGCACAACAAAGGAAACCAGAAACAAAACAAAAAGACAATCTATGGACTGGAAGAAAGTATTTGCAAATGATGCAACCAACAAGCACTTTATTTCCAAAATATACAGACAGCTCACACAGCTCAATAAAAACAAAACAAAACAAACAAACAAAATCATTCAAAAAATGAGCAAAAAGCCTAAATAGACATTTCTCCAAAGAAGATATACAGATGGCCAACAGACACATGAAGAGATGCTCTATTACTAGTAGAGAAAAAGAAATCAAAACTACAATGTGATATCACCTCACACCAAGTAGAACAGCCATAGTAAAAAAATCTACAGATAATAAGTTCAGGGGCTTCCCTGGTGGCCCAGTGGTAAAGAATCCGCCTGCCAGTG
Source organism: Cervus canadensis (assembly GCF_019320065.1). Lineage (NCBI taxonomy): Eukaryota > Metazoa > Chordata > Mammalia > Artiodactyla > Cervidae > Cervus > Cervus canadensis. Next base: position 50,592,491 of record NC_057388.1, read on the forward strand.
CAAGAGAAATGGGTTTGATCCCTGGTCTGGGAAAATCCCATATGCTGGGGGCAACCAAGTCCATGTGCCACAACTACAGAGCCTGTGCTCTAGGGCCCTGGAGCAGCAACTACTGAGTCCATGTGCTGCAACTACTGAAGTCCACACACACATAAGTGATCAACTTTGCGAAAAAATTAGAATCACATCTCATAATTTTTTAACATACTGTTTTCCTAGTAATTCAACATTACTAGCAAATGAAATTGATCTTATAATAGCCCTTATAATTATTAATGACCTTTAGGCCTGACATGTGTAATAAATACATTCTCTGAGAAAATATGATAACAAAAGGATCATGGATAGTATTGTACGTAGAAATTTTATTTTTAGCACCCAAATTAGATACTCACAGATTTGATTGTGCATGGAAGCAAGCTGGTCATCATATTTTAAGATTATGTATTCTGATTTGGGTGAAAAACTCTAACCATATATGTTATATATGACTATGGTAACTATATATATACATATACAGTTTTCAAAAGATAATAGAGTATTATTTACACTTATACAAAACACATAGGAATACTAGTTTTTAATATCCTTTTTCAGACATACAGTTTTGCTTTCCTTGTTTAGGTATGCCAATTAAAATTTCTGGAAGAACTGAGATGTGTAGGAAGAATTCTGCTAGCCTTGGAATTAAGCTAAAAAAATTAGAAATTTCACAATCACATAGAATATAGTGAATTATCACTTGACATAGCAAACTTTAACTTTTCTAACCCTCAGCTATGTAGTTTACTTCAGATATAATCAATAATGTTAAATGTGATCATGTTGTTTGGTTCTAGTTCCCAATTTTTATAAAATTAATTCTGTTATGTATTTGAATGTCAAAGCAGCCTAGCCAATATGCACCAGTGAGAAAAAATTGCTTTTGTATAAAACTTCTACCCCAAATATTTTTTTTAATGGCTGAGTTATCAGTCAGGTGAGAGGCTGTTTTCATCATTCAATCAGCAAAAGTGCCTATTTATTAATTATTTCACAAAACTCCAGCATTAAACTTTAAGCCTGAAAAATATAAACACCATCTAAGCATGTAAAAATATATTTGGATATTGAAGTTCACATAAATTGTTAATATAATACCAATTGCGGCTAAAGATGGAACCACTGACATAATTTTCCGTCCGATAACTCTGATTTCGTCAGTATATCCTAACATTCTGTCCCTCAAATCTGATTTTAAAGGCACATGGTATGAACTTCTTCATTTTACATCATATATGTAATATGCAAATTAAGTCTGAAAATTATACTTTCCCACTGACTTACATTATAACTTTATACATGATTGAACTCTAATTAGCAGTGACATCTAACATGTAAGGTTTAGATTTCTTGGCCCACTAAATTTTGTTGAGAAGAGTGATCTGCAACTAATGCTGACATGTAATAGGAGGGCAACAATTTAAAGAAACTCTTTTGAAAATAAAAAAATCACTTGGAACACAAGTTGTCATCCTTTTGTTCATCTCTTTGGCAAATTTGAACTCTGATATATCTGGTTTTATTACCAAAAGGGGCAACTCTAGTTAGTTTTATATAAATACAAAACAAATGCATAATTTTCTTTAATAACTGCTGTAACTGAACCAAACTAAATTTCTACTATGGAAATGTTTAATGTTAGTTAAAAGTTAATAAAGGACTGTTCTACATGAAAAGCATAACAATGAATCTTTCCTTTAACAAAAGTTAAATTAATAACCATAATTAATACATATCATAATTTATCTGCTTTATTATTAAAAATAGATACCCATAGACTCTAACTGTTTTTGATGAAATAAACTAAGGAGTTCCCCAGATGATTAGTTTGCCCAATGTGCTTTTACATGATAAAACAAACAAAAATTGAAAAACTTCACGGTAGAAAGCACTTTTAAAATATGTATTACTAGCATTCTCAAAATATTCTGAAAGTCACTATGGGAGCATTTCCTTCAAGTTGCTGTGCATAAATCACTTTGCATGTTCACCAAATATCAGAGGAAGAGATGTCAGCAAATAGCTTCCTAAGCACAAGATATTCTTGTGGTTAAATTTTTCATTTCTGCATGGGTGGCCATGAACATCTATGAATTTACTGGGCATCTGTAGTCTATGTGGCACAATAATAGGTATGTTAAATTGTACATTATCTCATTCAGATAAAAGATATGAGACTAATATGAGAATTATCAACAAGTTTAAAACATTTTATGCTCAGTTTTATTACATTCAGGACTACAGAGTAAATGTCTAATATAAATTTTCTTTCTTCTTGTGAATTCAAAGAAGGCAAGGCTGTGGTTCATTACAAACATTGATAAACATCAACATACTAATGTTGCTTTTTTAAAAATCAGATTTTATCCTCCAGGACTTTGGTCCATATTTGAAACTTTCTTCTCTTTCTCCATGGTTTATTATTTTTTCAATTATTATTATTTACCAATATTTACAATGTGTTCATTTTGTACTAAATACTTTATGTGTGCTAACTCATTTGATTTTCATAGCAATTCTGCAAGTAAGTGCTCTCATTCTGAATTTATAGTGGGTGACACTGGGGCACAGAGTGGTTGGGTGACTTGCTCAAGGTCACGTAGCTAACAAATGGCATACGCGAGATGTGATCTCAGCAGTCAGACTCTAGAGCCTGTGCCCTAACCATTTATACTATACTCTGCCTCCAATAATGACCTCAATTAAGTTGCATACCTGAGCACTGCTCATTTTATTTTGTATTTGTTGTTAACCTTTGCCAGTAATTGCATCCCAGTATCTATTAAATCTCAAGACTCACTAAAGAACAGGTTGTCTGTGAAATTTTCAAAAGCTGAATTCTCCGGACATTGCTGGTAGTCCAATGGTTAAGACTCTGTGTTTCTACTGCAGGGGCTGCAGGTTTGATCTCTGTTCAGAGAACTAAGATCCTGCATGCCTGCATGCTGCATGGTGCAGACAAAAGAAGAAAATAACAACAACAACTGAATTCTCAATTTCAAGAGCAAGCATCCCACTCCTGGGCAGCCAGAGAGCCTGCCTGGCAGGAATACACCTTCCTGCAAAGAAAGTATCAAGCCAGAAACCATAAGCTACTACAGTACAAACTGCTTCCCAGGTGGCACAGTAGGAAAGAACCCACCCGCCAAAGCAGGAGACACAAGAGATACTGGTTTGATCCCTGTGTCAGAAAGATCTGGAGTAGAAAACTGCAAACTCACTCTAGTATCTTGCCTGAAGAACCCATGGACAGAGGAGCCTGGCAGGCTACAGTCCATGGGGTCATATAGCACAAACTAAAAGCAAAGCTCTATTACCTTTAAAAAAAATTTTTTTTAAACATAACGAATGGTAATTTCCTCTAGGAGAGAATCAAGGCTTAAAATATTATACTTTATTTCTACTCAAACCTTTTTTTTTTAATCTTTATTATCATATAAGTACAAGCAGAGAACAGTACTTTCATTTTATAGAAGGAAAAATTGAGATAAAGTGAGATTATATTATCATTAGAAGTTAGAAGTAGATGTTACATGGTGTGTTTTCTGGGTACCAGGAATATTCCCCCAAGCCCTGAAAGCTCTTCTGATATTTAAAATTTGTGTTTCTATAACTAAAAATCCATGCTTATGACTAGGGTTTGAGCAGTACATGAAAGGAGATGTTATGTGGTAATACTAAGCATTATTAACAATTTACACTTGTGTAAGTTCTGAAAGTTGATTTTTGAAGGGAGAGAAATGAGTAAGTAGGGGTGGGAGGTCATTAGGAATCCAAAAGAAAGCTTGCTCAGAAGACGAAGAGAGGTAAATGGAGATAGTACACAGAAGGCAGCATTTAAATACCCAAAGAGAAATTGCCTCTGTTTTGTTCCATGTAGAAGAGGGTTATAGTGGAAGCAAGCCTATCAAATTATTCTTTACTAATTGAGAAAAGTATGGTCACAGTGATTTAACTATATAAACCAACTTATATAGTATTAGGATATTAAGTGTAAAATTGCAAGATCAGTTATTCAAAACTATAAATAAGCTTAAGTAGTTGAACTCAGGCACAAATCAAATCTCAGGCCAGTTGCTTCTAAAATTAATTGAAAAACAAAGCAAGGCAGGTACTGTTGAAACAAAAAGTGGGCCTCAAAGTATTTCCTTTGCTAAAATTTAAAGTACTACCTAGAACAATGCCAGGAGTCCTGGTAAGACTTTGTTTCGAGAATCTATACACAGGGAAAAACTGTCAGTGAGGATTTTTCTTTTGCCTAATTCTTCCAGCCAAATAATGAAATGATACAAAAAGTGTGGTATGGATTTAATAAAAGGAACCTTGGATTGGAATTCATTCTGCTTGAGTAGAGAGTGACTCTTTTGATGTAGCAGTCTCCTGGAAATGCTAGCAGTCCAGGAAAATCAGCAAATACGGTAATTTTATGGCTTCCATATAGCAGTTTTAGTAGAGGGTGTTAAGTTTTACATGTATCTACTAAAGGAAATACGAAAGGTGGAATACTCGTCTGTTTCACATATTAATCATGTTTGGCAGTTAAGAACTGTGAAGAGTCTGAAATTTACCCTACTTGCAGGCTAACAGGTTACCTTGCCACAGGTTCATAGACGCTGGTAGAAGAAAGGAGAATCCTGGTCAGAGACAAAGAACCATATATTACTGATGGCAATATCAGCAGCCAGCGTTTATCAGTATTTGTGCCAGTTCCCCAAGTTCCAATTCCACAGAGCAATGAAAAGTAGGCCAGGTGGTGCCAAACAGTGAGGGACCCCAAGTTCAGGGCATCCACATATTTTATAAAGGGCAGTAAGCATACCTGACCTTTGCTACAGAGGGTGATACTATCTCCATTTTCCAAGGATGTTTACTACATAAACCTCTTTGAAAAGGTGATGTGAAACAAAGGCAATCAGTGCCTCTGTCCATGAGACATGCAGAAACAAGAGATCCAAGGAGGACTGTCTCTAACAACTGCAGATAGCTTGACTTTTTTTTTTTTTATTTAGACTTTCTAATCTTTCAATAATACTTGCTTATATTTCTCTTTGATCCAAAAATATGAGACAGATGAGAAAAATTCCTCAGCAATAAACTTCTAATATTAAAAATACAGATGTACTGGACATTATGGCTCTGCCTCGATCATCAAGTCTACTCCACCTTCATTGTGGAATAGAATGTTTCTGGGTAAAAGTGATGCTACCCCCAGCTCCTGATGTGGTCTAAGACTGACATAAACCAGTCAGCAAAATCCATTTCCCTTTCATTGTGATTGGTCTTAAAAACCTAAGTTTAAGTTAATCAGTACCTGGCATTCTCCTGGAAACAGGTATCTAGCTGAAGAGAGAGGGAAAAGATGACCCAATGATTTATTTTAACCATTTGAGCAAACTGAAATTTAAGATGCAACTAAAATCATCCTTCCCAAGTGGCACTAGTGGTAAAAAAAAAAACCCCACCTGCAATGCAGGAGACATAAGAGAAGTAGGTCTGATTCCTGAGTCAGGAAGATCCCCGGGAGGAGGAAATGACAACCCACTCCAGTATTCTTGCCTGAGAATCCCATGGACAGAGGAGCCTAGTGGGCTACGGTGTCCTTGGGGCCAAAAAGAGTTGGACATGACTGAAGCGATGCTGCATGCACAAAAGCAGCCTATCAGTACAGTGCTATTCAAGAAACCATGCCTTCTGGCTATTTTACACTGCTTCAATTAATACCATGCATCCATGGCAATAGGTATCTCATTTTGGAATTTAATATATAATTTTACCTTTGTTTTTATATTCTAAAGGAATATCTACATAATGTCTTCTTTGTACATCTTGGAATTTCCAAGTTAAATTCTTGCTATTGAAAAGATCTTTAGACAGCTCAAAAAAAGTTTCAATGTTTTAAGAAGGATTAGACAAATCATAGATACCAAGAAAGTGTGTTCAGCTTCAATTCATGGGATATATGTGTCCTGATAATTGGTGGAAGGAGATGCAGTCCAGGATACCAGAACCAAAGATTTAGTAAAATTGGCATAAACAACATTCATTCCAGAGTCGATACTGACACATTATTCTACAAGTTGTGGAATTACTGAATTACCAAGCATGTTAATTATTTGCTTACAGATGCTTAACCAGTTGGAATAGTCACATAAAAGATCGCTTCATCTCCAGAATAACAATGTTTTCAAGAGTTTCAGGATGAATGTGAGCAAGTGAAGATCAGCATTAGGATTTCTTTTCCTAAACTCCAATCTCTAGAGAAATGTTAAGAAGAGTAATAAACCCAAGAGTTTCACAAACTGACCTTTTACCCCTTGAGCTCCAGTAATCAGGTTCCAATCCCAGAAACCATTAGAAAAACACAAGCCACATATTTTAAGCTCACCCACACCCAGTATCTTAGAATAACGACCATTTATTTAATTTGCTATTATGAAATAACTATGAAGTGTATAGAACTGTATCAGGCACATATTAGCTGGTCAATAATATTAGCTATAATGATTATCATCACTGGAACAGTAACATATTAGAATAGATACATTATTTTTAAGTTAATAATGCTTTTAAAATAATTTTTAAGTAAAATTTAAGTCAAATGAGGCTATTTTAGTTCTATATTCATCTTGAATTTTCATTACTATATATATTATTTGTAGGTTCTTTCCTTAAATGTGCATGGAAATTTTAAGATACTTTAAAATTGCAGTCAAGTTTAAAAATATGGTATAAATGCTTAAAATGTTAGTTTATGAGTTATTTGGCAAGATGAGATTTTCTTTCTTCTCCCCATTTTCTTTCTTTGACCTTCCCACATTTGATAAATCAGCAGAGACAGACTTATATAGTATCCCAGACATTATTCTCCTGAGAGGTGGTCAAAATTAGAAAGAAAACACTAAATGGTTTATCGTTATTTCTCTTTCATCAAAGGAAAGACAGACTTTCTCTTGAGGGCAGAGGACTAGAGACCAAGTGCGATTTTGCAGAAAACAAGGAGGAGGTATATCAGAAAGGAAATGGGCTTTAAGATACTGATCCAAGGTTCACACTGTAAGAACCACAAAGTGCCTGAATAGGGCAAAAAATTGAAATGTTTTGTGATATTCCTTGGACTGTTCATGCAAAGAATATTTTCTTTCCACTGAACTGTACTTACACAGTAATTATTAGATATTAGGTACATAACAGAGGCTTAATGACTTCAGAAATTCAGTATTTCAAAAGGTGAAATTACTATTTTTTGGTCAGTCGTTTCTCTGATCTTAGAAATTTAAAAAAAAGTAGCTTTCTCACCAGAGGAGTTGTGCATTTTTCTTATTGACAGGGACATACTTTGTAAGTGTTGTCTGGTAAGTATCATTTATCAAATGTATCTAATAATTGTTTGCAAAATAACAGTAATTGTATCTTTTTGGAAAGAACACTCATAGTTCTTCCAGAACCCAGTGACTTCCTTCTGCTGTTCAACTGAGTAAACAACTAATAGATTATCCTTAGCTATTTCATATACTCTATTTATTCTACAGAAGCAAAATTGTGATTGATACAATTTATCAGAATCAAACACTGCTCTCTTCATCTTTCTTTTCCTTGTTGGCTGTAGCACTCACTATGTAATGGTTATATTGTCAAGAATCTACTAGATTGCAATTCATTTTCCCCTTGTTACCCAAGAGCCTAAAAGCAAATTCCCCACAATACATTAAGAGGCATAAAACAATTCTTGAAGAAAGAATCAGATTAGATATGAAGCAATACAGGAAAAGTTGGAGATGGGGAATTACACTTATCAAGTTGCACGTAAAGAAATGTCATTTGTGAGATCTCCAAGGAACCTGTTGCGGCTGTCTGATATACTGTGCCTAGGATTTGTCAGGCTGCAGCATAGCTCTAGGATTCAAAGAAGCAAGTGTTCACTTATCTTGTAAAACCCGTCCCATGATGGACCAATTTATCCGCCAGTGTTTATCCTTCTTTCAAAGTAGCTTCACTAAGTGGATTTTTCCCGAATAAAAGCGAATGTTGAGCTGCTATTTTTTTTTCTCTTTCTGTGTGTTCAACCAAGTTCTTGGCTCATGAATATGCCTCGCCTTTTTCCTGGGCTTTTCCACAAATTTATGGAGGAATACGGAAGTAAGCTATAATTAACTTTGCGTTGCTTGGATAAGGGATGTCCAGGTAATTCAGATAATTGAAGTCTACTCATAATCCAAAACTCTCCTGTTCTACCTTTCTCTGATCCTGTTCCTATAATGTATTTAAAAAGTAGTAAAGTTGGTTTCATCTCATTGTTTTAAGCCTGGCTGCTTTGTAATAAAGCCTCTAACAAGCAGTGAAATTATCTAAGAGGCAAGATGCAAAAGATAGCAGGAGGAAATGCCAGCAGTGTCTAAGAAAGGAATTCTTTTAAAAAAAAGTTTTCTGTAATTAATGCTTTACCTAACAAGCAAGAGGCTCATGTTCTATTTGTGTATGTGTTTGTTTTCTTTATAAATTTCATGCAAGATTTGGGGGAAGGAACTATTCAAGTATTATTTTTCTACAAACATTTGCCTGTTTATGAAATTTTTAATAAATTTTTGTTTACTCACCTGTCACCTAAAGAAATACCAACATCAAAAAAGGCCCTCCTTTAAAAATTTTCCTTTTACCTTTTGATTTTCCTTTTTCTCTTTTTGACCTCATTATACTTTAAAGAAAAGGGGTGGGACAATCAATTAGTAATCTCGAATGATACCCTGCCATTTACTTGGAAATGAAAACATTTCCAAATACTTTCCACTCTAATAATGGAATCAGACAATTACAGTTTTAAGAGTTCTGTAACTCTCATCGCTTTAGTGGTTTTCCAAATATTTTCATTATGTGATAGAAAATGGCTTTATGCTCAGTATACCAGATACATCTAACCATGAAGTTACTTACAGGGTAACTGAAAGGTGTTGGTCTGCGCTTTTATTGCTCTATTTATAGAATGAAAGCTAAACCTAACATTACCTTATAACTCACGAATAGATTACATAGTCAGGTCTCACATATACTTTTAAAATCTGAGTTCTTAGAGAGAAATGAAACTATCCAAAATTTTAGTGATTTGGTTTCACAATGATCTCACTTTAAAAAAAGAAAATGTTTTTATCCAGTGACACTGCCCCCCCCAACCCCCGCCCGCCCCGCCACCCAACCATGGACAATTTTCTCTCCCACATAAAATCTGAGTCACAATCTTATAATTTAGAAAAGTGTGAGGAAAAGGTCCTCAGCTCTGCACCCTTTCAAAATTAGTATGTGACTTTGCCCACCTTCATACTGAAATTGTCCAGAGAGTGGTCCATGGCCTAAGGCAGATGGTGAATACCAGAAATCTCCTCTATTCAAAAAACTCTCCTCCTCAGAGTCTATCAAACACAGACACACAGGTTCAGGTCATCGCTCCTCCTGTGAATTAAAAAGAAGACAAAGTAATGGTAGTGTGAAAGTCTGAAAAGAAAAACAAGAATTATTTGAATTGAATTATATTGCTTCTAGTTGATATGAGTCTAATAAAGAATTAAGGAAAAAGAGAATGAGTTCAAATTTTTGCTCAGCCACATAAAATTTCTGTAATCTAGACAAATTACTCTCTCTATATGCTAAACATAATCCTAGCTTGCCAAGTTATTCCAACAGTGACACAAGATCACATGTGCAAAATTCTTAGCAGACAGTCTCGTCTATTTTTCTGGGGTCCACTAGTGGGGCTGGACCGGAGCCTTGAGAGGTCAGTCCCTCACATACTAATCTAGGGCAGTATGGTGGTCTTCAAGCCCCCAGGGTACACAGAGCACTTGTAAGGAGTAGGATGGATGAATCATTTTGAAAGAATCAATTTCCAGGTCCATTATTGCTATATGTGTCCTTTTCTAAACTTGTCCTATTTTAGAAGGCTCGTGTATGTGATAGAGGCAGCAAACCAGTCAGGTTCCCTTCCCTACAACTCTTTTCAAATTAGCTCCACCCAACTGAAAACGAACAATGAAAAAGCATTCTTTTCCCATGTCATTATCTGTTGTTTATTTTTGTTGCATTATTTGTTGCATTATTTTATAAATATAATCCTCTGGAGTGTCAAAGGGACAAGTTGAAAAACTGTTATGCACAGATTCTCCTTTAATCAAGGTATCAAAACAGCTTCATCTATCCTACTAAAAAGGTGTATTTCCAATATAAATTTACTTGTTATAGTTATTGATAAGTTTTCTAAATCTGTAATCTATTTTTGATTTTAACAGCTGACTGCTATACTAATAATTATAATAACAACACAATCAGAAGGAATCCTTAACACTGACAGCTTTATATTTATAAGAAATTATTTAAAATTCAATTTTAATTTATATTCATATTTTTGATACAGAAAGTCTGAGTGATCAATAAAAGACTTTCAAGCATGAAAAGTGTTATATTATGATAACATTCTGGGGAAGTAATATAATAAAAATACAATTTCAAGCAAAAAAAATTATCCATGAATTTTTTAAATCAGTGGTTCTGGATACCATATCACCATGGCATTTAGAGTCCCTTAGAAACATTTAAAGACTGATTTAACAGTTATGTTTTAAAATGATAATATTTACAATATGTGGGAAATTGCATACTTTTCAGTCACTTAAACTTATTATTAAAAATGTATAAGATGGTACATAGCTAAAACATAATTTCCCTGTATAAGCTAGCAACAGAAGCTAGTCTGTAGACCTCCAATGCAGAGGTTAAGAGCATGGACTTTCAAACCAGAGAGAACTGACTTTGAAATCAGTCTCTGTTTCTTGGTTTTTAATGAACCACATTCAATTTAACCTTCTCTGGGCCTCAGTTTTCTTTTCTTTAAAATGGAAATAAAACCTAATAGAATTAAAGGACATATTTATTTAAAGTGCTTAGCACTATGCCTGGCATTACGTAGTTACCATTATAACTGCATACGAGGAAGACAGGGAAAAAGAGGGCTAAGTGCAAAAAGAGACATGGAGAATTCAAAAGGTAAATGTAGGATTTTAATCAATACTTCTCTAAAGATATGATATGCAAATGGCCAAAAAGCACATGAAAAGATGCTGAGCAAACTAGCTATAAGGTATACACAAATCAAAGCCACAGAAACCACTTCACATCTACTATACTAAAACAATTTTTTTTACCTTAAAAAGAAAGGACAAGTATTGGCACAGATGTTTCTAAGTAAGAAGCTCCTGGGCCCCAGGTGTGTGTATGTGTGTGAAGTCGCTCAGTCCTGTCCAACTCTTTGAGACCCCATGGACTGTAGCATACCAGGCTCCTCCGTCCACAGGATTTTCCAAGCAAGAGTACTGCAATGGGTTGCCATTTCCTTCTCCAGGGAATCTTCCTCACCCAGGGATCAAACCCGGGTCTCCTGCATTGTAGGCAGACGCTTTACCATTTGAGCCACCAGGGAGAGAACACGTATTGTCAAAAATGTTTCTAAGTAAGAAGTTCCTGGGCCCCATAACAGAAGTGAATTATAGTGTCCAGGGAAAGGGCCCGGGAACTGTGTTTTGAATGCCTTCCTCCATGATTCTTACAATCCAGCTACAATGGGAATTAGCACAACTTTTGCTTACAAGTAATCAAAAGTGTTAGTTATTATGAGTACTTGAGGTGATTATTTTAGTGGTTAAAGATAACATTTAAATTATGTCTTCCTAGAGTCAAAATAGTTAACCAAAAAAATGATGAAATCCATCCAAATGCTCTGTTTTCCATATTATACAAAACAATTGACTATTTTTCTCCATTCAATAGACTAAAGTTTAGTGGTAAAAATAACAAGCTTCCGAAAAATTACTGTATTGTCACGAATTAGGACAGTCATTTGAGGAATTTTCTATCTGAAAATGGGGGAGGAGGTAGAAATCATAGCAGATGAAATATCTCTATCAGCTTTCTAATTAGATGTCTCATGAGTCAATGGTAATTTAACTGCCTTCAAATAACAGTAATCCACTGGTCTGAGGAGGTGCTTATGACTTTACCTGATTGAAAGAGAGCCAAATGTTTTTTATTAGATCCAGCTAATTCTACTAGAATAACTTTTCTGACTTTTGATCATGGTATACAGTAAGGAAAACATTTTACATTGAATACCAGATCCATATATATCTGAGATAATACTTGAATTCACGTACCCTTGAAAAGTGAAAATGTCAGTTGCTTAGTCATGTCTGACTCCTTGAGCGTCATGGACTATATAGCCCACCAGGCTCTTCTGTCCACAGAATCCTCCAGGTAAGAATATTGGAATGGGTTGCCATTCCCTTCTCCAGAGGATCTCCCCGAACCAGGGATCGAATCCAAGTCTCCTGCATTGCAGGCAGATTCTTTATCATCTGAGCCACCAGGAAAGCCTTTATGATAAGTCATATACTAAGATATTTATCATATTCTATTTTCCTTTTATTTTCTTTCTTAATGTTGGTTGCTATCTTACTAATTTCTTTGACAACTACTAGTTTTCCCTAAACCATTAATGAGTAGCAACCTAAAATTTGAGAGATACAGATATAAGCACCAGAAGTTAGTATTTTCATTGTGAATGAAAGAACAACTGATTCAGATTAAACCAGAGATTGATAACTACAATTTGCAAGTCACCAAAGGAAAGAGATGAATAGGTCATTTGGACCCTATCAGAACTTGATGGTCTCATCTTGGTCTACCTGACTTATTCCAGAAACCTTGAAACAGATATTCTCTGGAACTCCATGTAGGAAGGTATGTTATGAATACTTGAAGTTTTAAAGTTTATTATTAATCACAAATTTAAAAACTGCAAAAGCTTGTTCATGTATGTAGGTATTCTAGAGTGCAAATTTAACTATCAGAGATGGCTTATGAAAATAGGATCTGAGCAACACATTCTTTGAGAGGAAATGGCAAAGGTGCAAACAAGGTTGTTCCTTTATTATTGTATTGCCTTGATAAAGAGTTGGCTCCTGGGATTCATTATTTTATCTCTTTCACTTTTTTTCCCTTTCCTTTCATAAATTGTTTGTCCTAGGATTTGGCACTAAAAATTTCCAACATTACATGATAAGCAGTAATACTATATTTTGCTATAGTAGAGAGTTTCACTGTTGCTAATGCAGTAATACTGGAAGAAAGCACTGGGAAGAGGTTAAGTATGTGGATTTTCAAACCAGCCTTACCAGGTGAAATCCACATTTCCACTTCCTCACTGTTTAAACACAGTTAATTTTTTAAACCCAATCTTTAGTTTTCTCATCTGCAAGACACACAACTTAGAGGGCTTTACAAATTCTCTAAGATAATGTGTTACTACAGAACTTACCACAGGAATATACACTAATAAATTATATGCCCCATCAAAATTATTGGATAAAGGTTTGTGACAAATCAGTTTTTCCATAAACTTGACGATAAAAGATTTATTGGGAAGGAAGCTAAGTAGCCACCATCTCCCACCTGATCAAGTGGTTCTTGTTGACTCAGGTACTTGTCTCATCTTGCATTGAGTTGCCTGGATTTTACAGCCAGGATTTTCCCACTGCTAAATTTACAAGCAGACAGTTATGTGTTAGTGTGATCAGGGTAGTTACTATAGACAAAAGCACCCACTGTGGGTATGTATCCTGTAAAGAAGAGGAACATCAATGAAGATGTCACTCATCAGTGGTAAATCATATGAGAATATTCACCAAACCAGTTTGATTATTGGGTCAAGGCTTTTACAGACATAATATCGATTTTCATAGAGTAGAGAGCACATCTCAGTTTTTAATTGAAATATCTTTGACTAATAGTATAAATACTGAAAAAAACCAGTAGGCAGTTTTTCTTATATTCCTGGCATGAAAACATTACATAATGACTCACCCTTTTATTTACCCAGAGAAGCCAGCTTCTGAATGCCAAATTCAAAATACAGTAGAATACTTTATAATATAGATGCTAAAGCCAGAACTGTTCCTCACTCTATAAGTAGTTTATAACATGGCATTGAAACAGGCATTTACCATATGTGCTTGTTTGGGTCCTAACTGGTTAGATACAAGGCAGAAACCTAATTGGGGAGTGAAGGGGAGGAACCTACAAACGTTAAAGATTCACCAATATGGGATAATCATTAAATCTGAAAAAAAAATTAGAAGTAATATTTTTCTTAAATTATAAAATATATGGAGAACAAGATAAATACTTTTTTACTACACCCATCTTTAACAAAATTGAACCTTTAATAATATTTCTTCAGATGTTTTAAAAAACATTACAGTTTCACTTGAAAAGGAAAGAAAAAGTAAGGAAGGAGAAGGGAAAGAAGGAAGGTAGAAATGGAATGCGGGAAGGAGGAAGGAAGGGAAGCAGTTCAATTTTGTGTTTACAATTCCATGAACATGTTAATACATTTCAAGAATATGTATCCATGAATAGAATTGCATGTTCCTAAATGTCATTAATCATTCCCTACCATGCACATCATTTTACAACATTTTTATATTTGCTGAAGACTTTCATTATTTTATCCACATTCATATATATATATAGCTCTAATGTACTTAATCACTGTATATTACTTCACATAAGAATTACCACAATCTATTAGTACAACTAAAGATATTTTTTGCTATTTCCAAATTTTTACTGTTAAGATGAGTGTATGATAAACAATCTAGTACAAAGATACGACAAAGCAGGATCTAAGGATATGGAAATATTCACGTTTACTGGATATCATCAAATTCCTCTCCAAAATGGTTTGGGAGTTCTTATTTCTCAACATCTTGTACAAGATACAGTATTCTGTATTATTGCCTACATATTGGGTATGAAATTATATTTTATTGTTTAAATATGTATTTTCATAATAATACTTAGATTCTTACTAAGTTTTGCTAATTTTTATTGGGTAGTATTTGTTACATATTAACTATTTTAACTGTTGTAGATATTTAATCTTTTTCATATGTATACATTTATATTCACAATATATATAAAATCAGTGGTGGCATGTTTGCAACCAAACTTAGTGAAGAAGCATCAAGAATGCAGAATCCAAACTGTCCTTGATCACCCAGGCTTGGAACAACCTGTTTACATACAAATTCATCCCTTCGTGTTCACATCCTTTGCTTACTGTACAAACCCATTTCCTAAGGTAGACCTACAGAGATATATGCCTCCACGCCTGCTTACTATTTAATTTACCTGTGACTTTTTCATACAATAGGACCGCATGGCAAGGGACTCATTAAACCAAGGAAACAAACCAACAAGGTTCAATTAAACTTTCTGTTCCATGTTGTCAAACGTTACAAGCATTTCAATTCATCTCACTCTTGTGGTGAAGAAAATAATGTGATCATCCTTCTTAACTTACCTGTTTCATCACCATGACTTGGTAACCTGTACATGATGCTGTGAATTCACTGGCCTACCACTATCCAGTTTTACTAACTAACCTCCAAACAATTGCCTCCTCTAAGGTGGTATATCCCTCTCCTGATCAATATAATCTTTTAATTCTATGAAAATGTTTATAGATAAGAAAATTTGCAACAAATATTTACTATTATATTTGTAAGTATATATTCCTTAAAAAAGCTGTGTGGATTTTTTTCATACACAAAATTTTTGAAAAACCAACAGAAAGTATAAATGGAGAAAAACAAGACAGTTTTAACAAATGCACTATTGGATATATTTCATTTTTGTTCTACTTTGGATATCAACACATTCACTTGATTGTCTATCATCTTTTTAAATAAGGTCAATAATTTATCCTTTTAAAAACACAGATTTGTTTTCTTGTGAAAATTAATAAACAACAGTTCAGGTTACTGATTTTTCTGAACAGGTCACTGTTACCACATATGGTAACTTAGTCTCCAAGCTTACTGGCTACTGGCGTCATCTTTATAAAATGGATATAAACATCACTGTGCAACTAAATAAACCACATTATTTTTACCGTGTAGAAGAACTCCTATGCTTTTGCTTTTCTTTTTTTTTTTGGTTAATTTCATGCCCGACTCAGTCAGAGATTAGGCCTTGACACAGGTTATAATTAAATATTGAAATCATGAAGTGCAAGAATGTTTAATTTTTAAAATATGAGTTTTAATTTACCTCATACAGAGAATAGCTCTGGTCACCTGCAGAGATGCATTACACACTACATTGCCTAATGTAGGATGCCTGAATAAGGCTGAGCATACAGTTAAAGTAAACTAATGCAATTTACTGAACAGCAGTCAAATATTTATCCAGTTGATGAAGCAGACTTTATATGAAACTCAGACAATAATTAAAGAGAAGCATTGCTTAAAACATGCTTACTCCAGTTTTTACAAATATGTTATATCCTTTCTGAATCTTTCATTTTTCTAAGTACTTCCGTATATCCGAACACTCCACAGTGAGCATTCTATAGCTTTATATTTCCTGATACTTCACAGTATTGTAAAACTAGGAAGGTGGCCTTACGGCAAAAGCTTCCTCAGTTCTTTTTCTTGTAGCATACCTTCTGCCATGCAGTTCTGTGGTGTCTTCTATGGAAAGTGGGGTCTATTTCCCCACATCTTGAAGCTCTCTGCCTTGTGACCTGCTTTGGCCGATAGAATGTGGCAGCTACACGGTTGTGCCAGTTCAGAATCTCTGCCTCCAAAGACGGCATGCTCCTGTCTCCTTGGAACCCTGCCATGGGCATGCGAACAAGCCCAGATTGCCTCCTGGAGGATGAAAAACCGCACGAGGCCATCACGACTGGTCAGCTTCCAGCCACTCCCCTGTCCTACACAGTGAGTCCAGCTGAGACTGGTCAAACCAGCTGAGATCAGAGAACCACCCAGAACACTTACCAGCTCATAAGAAATAGTGAATAGTTGCTGTGTTAAGCCCCATGTTTATAACAGTCTGTTACACTACAAGAGGTAATTGAAGCAGGATTCGGAGATCTTAATTCACCTTTCCGTTTCACAGAGGAGAAAGCAGAGACCTTGAGAGGTCAGGTCTTGTTCAAATCTGCACGGTGTCCATGGCAGAACTAGGTTTAGAGATTGCATTCCCCGACTCCTCTTTCTATCCTGACACCCTGCTTTTCTTTTCCTTCTTTTTGGCAATAGAGATCAATGAAAGCTTGCCAAGAGAAATGGCGTCTCAGCATAATAAAATGGCATTTATTAAATATAATTGTAAGGGTTTTATATATATTTATTACAGTCAGAATATAGATATTATCTGACAGTGTTTCTCAGATCCTTTTTTCTAAGTTACGTGAAGAGAATTACGAATGACAGAAGGAAGATTGTTTTCAAGTGGAGTAATCCCATAATTTTTCAGTCATTGTGATATTACCATTAATCCTCACTTTAGGGATATTTCTCAAATGCTGAAGTTAACAGAGATCTTCTTGGAGTTTTGTTTAACAGAACTAAAATTTTTCTGAATCTCACTGCATCCGAAACTAGCATCTGGAAAATTAATAGTAGCTAGCACGTCAGAATCATCCCATATTAAACAGTCCATATGATGAATACTTAAGGAATTCTCAAACACTTAGATTACGTTGAATGAATGTGAAAATGTTAAAGCCATCACTGATTGGATGGCCTTTTATTCAGGCAAATTTGCTCAAGGATAAAAGTTTTTCCGAAAGATATTTGGGCTTCTTTTTAGAATAGTTAAGTAGTTCTGCTCGCCTTATGCCTGCAACTCCTATGATATTCTGTAGCATAGGTTCTCAATGGTTAGCCCTTCCAAGACAGCTTCTAAAATCACAAATTGCTGGGATCCACCCCCAGCGTTTCTGATTTGCTAACCCTGGGTTAGGAACTGGGAATCTGCATTTCTAACCAGTTCCCAGGTGATGCTGAAGGGGGGACCAAACTTTGAGAACCACTGCCCTACGCTTTTCAACAGCTGCTGAAATAATTTATGAATAGTCCATCAAAGAATATAACTTACTGCCATATTTTAGTGGGAAGTATACATATAAATTATATTCACAATTTACATTAGTAAGTAAATTACACATTAAAAAAGCCTGTCAATCAAAATGAAGAAGATAGTCATTCCAGTTACAGTATGAAAAGCCTTGACTTTTGTTTGAGACATGTTCAGAGTTTGCCCACAGACCAGGCGGAAACTTGTCAAAAAAAAAAAAAAAAGCTTGCATACTGTCACAAGATCCATAATATTTGGAATGCAGGCAAATTAGCTCAAATGATCATTCTCCAAAGGGAAATAACTTGCCAGGGTTTTTAAAAAGTAAAGAAATGCCTACTTCCAATCCACATTCTTTTTTTTTTTTTTAAATGAGAGTATTCACATAACACTTTCCATGACAGTTTCTGCTTTTCATCACTCAACTCTTTGTGAAAATAGTCCATTTTTTGGCTTACTGACTGTATGTTTGAGCTCAGTCCAAAAATGAACTTCTTGAAAGGGTTATAAAAAAATAAAAAAATCAGTTTTTTTTTTTTTTAATTCCCAACTGCTTCAAATAAAGAAAACAAACTATGGAAAAGGTAGTGGGATTTTAATGTCTTCTTGCATTTAAATATCAGATAACTTTCTAATGGACCTTTACATCTCTATGTCCTGTATGGAAATCCCTTACGTTCAATTTAAAAATACTCCTGTGATTAGAAAAGACAGGCATCTGAAAAACTCCTCTGAGAAAACACACAAAAGCACATGTGTCCCTAACTCCTGAGTATGCACATTTGGGAGGTGCCAGCCAACTCGATCTTTCTTCTGGTAAACATGCCTCGTCGGGCATTCAGAGCCCTCTTAGTACTGTTTATAATTTTTATCGGTGCGGTTTTTCTTCCACCACCTACTTAAAAGCTCATTTCCCCTGTTTCTGCACTTCTTTGAATCTATTTTTTTTTACAAGAAAAAAAAATATGCAAAGTGAACTAACCCGAGGCATTGGGCAGAGAAGAATTTGTTAACCTTTCCATTTTTTAACACTGAACATTGTTTCCTCATCTTTTAAGTTGACCCTATGAATAGGGCAAAAGTTACTGGGTACAGAACAACACACAAGGGTTATCCTGAAGTGACAGGTCCCAGGAAGGAAAGACTTCTCAGAGAGAGTCAGTTTGATTCTAAACATTGTTCTCCTTTTCCCAAACTAAATGGGTTCTTTAATAGCTGATTGTATGTGTGTATGTATATATATATATATATATATATATATAATATTTATATATGTATATATAAAAATGTTTATATATGTGTGTATATATAATGTTTACATATGTTTATATATACATTATATTTGAGGACATCTTTTAATAAATTATTAAGTACTCTCTCTGTGTCATTATTAGATCCATTTAAATGTCTTTTACTACTAAGCAGATTTTTCCATCCTTCATAAACATGGAATTTCTAGCTGCTAATGTTTCCAATTCCTTCATGAACATTTCCCAATTAATGCCAACTTCCAAAGACCCTTTGAACTCATGTGGCTTCTCCAGCTAACTTTTTATGGACATGGTGCCTTAAGGAAAGAAATTTGGTGTGTCACCCTGACTTGACCATGGAGGACACTCCATGAGGATATTCTGATGATGGATAACTGGAGGATGGTTGAGTTAATCCTTTCATTTGAGAGGGGGGATGAAGTCCAAACACCTAGAAAATGGTTCCCTAGCTTACTTAAGGGTTTCTTTAATCAAAATAAAACCCAGGACACAGAGTGGTTCTTACAGAGACGAGAGACTAGGCCATGACTAACATTAATTATTTCCAGCTGAAGAAATGACGTTGAAAGAAGTGACTGTTGGAAGACAAAAGGGGAGAAATAACTACTGCATAGCAGGTAAAGTCACATCCTAACCAGTCATTTCAGTGCCCTTTAGTGAGCTAGACTGGTCTGTAAGGTAGGAAAAGGGTGTACCTGATAAGGAAAGGCTGACTCTGAAACCAAGAATGCACAGACGCATGCTGCATTTGTGTGAGAAGGAAGCTACAAATAGGCCAGTGAACTTCATTTAGGCCAAGCCATCATCCCACAAGCGACTCATCCCCACAAGGCACCCATTGTACTATACCCCTGGAACAGTTCCTGTCTTTAGGCAATCAAATGTCCTACTGGTTCCTCCAGCTTGCTAGCTGTATATTCAGAGAAATTTCCCCTTTAAAATCAAACAATTATGGCTATACAATTAGGCAGGAGCTGCAGGCAAATGCCTAGTCATTTCTCCACCAAAGGTCTGGATCTCCTATGTTGAAACATTCTTCAAGGAGTAAATTAATGCATTACTACAATGTGCATTAATAACTATACTTAAAAATAATCTTTAAATAATTTTTCTTGATTTTCCTGCTTATCTTTTTCAACTTTCACACCCCCACACACCACATATTTGTGTATGACTATAGCTTAATGCTTCCACCATCACATATGTGTTAGAAGACAATGTGAGTATCATACCTTGGAATTTGATAACGCAGATCCAAGTTTCAGTCCCTTCATTCAGTCAGAAATAAATGTGTATGTGTGTGTGCATACATATATTTACCCTGCATTTTATATCCATGTCTCTTAGTTATTAATTCACTTTTCTATGTGTACTTTAGAATTATTATATACTCAACTGTAATATGAAATATACATGAGCTTGTATCTTTGAAATAAAAAAATCTACACTGATGCGTGCCAACTGTTTAACTATGCATATAAATGCCACAAAACAATTTAGAACCCTAAGTGAAGGATGTTATATCCAAGTGAAACAAATGCAGGACAGAGGTCAACAGAAAATAATTACACTCAAGAGAATTTGGACAGGACATCAACAAGAGCACAGACCATGAAATCTCCAGTGACCCAAAGAGTTAAGAAATTACAACCAAGAGCTGTAACTTTCATCCAGTGAGAGATGCTTTCCTCAAGTTTGATATTTTTTTAATCCTCACATTCTGGCATGACTTAACCCAGGTGGCTGGAATGGGCAATGCTGGCTGACCCACATACTAGTTAGATGGAAGGGAATGTGGAATAATTAACTATTCTTTCCATGTGAATAAGTATTAAAGATTTATGAAGCAGGTGTTGAGAAAGAGTAGTAGACATAGGATTAAAACTCTGTCAAGGCCACTGTGCTGCAAAACTCCAGGAAGTACCTCTTCTGCCACTGTGTATGAGCATCCCCTTCCCTTATAAAGCTGACAACAAAGAGCAACAAGGGTATACAAAAAGACCTGATTTGGGTTCTAGTTCCGTAACTGCCACTTACTAGTTATACGAACTGGACAAATAAATCACCTCCCTTCCTAGGTTTCTATACCAAGGTTCTTAGTTTATTCTGTGTGCTATGGATCCCTTTGATGATCTAGTAAAAGTGATAGATGATTTCTCAGAAGGAGGTTTCTTAATTGCATAAAATAAGACAGAGGATTTTGAAGAATCCAATTATGATTTCTCTGATATAGTAATAAATGTGCTTCTTTATATTAAATGTCACTATCAAGAGACAGGTCTCATAAGTACCATAATTTTGAAGTAATGATGAATGTAAACAATGTTTTGAGACATTTGCAGCAACTATAATGTGGTATAAAAATATCTGTTATATCTACTGATAACAAAATGATAGGTACCTATAATACTATTGCTTTTTGTTGCCTACATTCACTAAAAATAAACACTAAATTTCAATCAGGGGTTAGTGCAAGGAGATGAAATTTTTTTCTCCACTCAAGTTCAAGGGCATGCTGAATTTTATCTACTGACCCCAGGTTAAGATCCGTTGCTCTTTACATGTTACACAAAAAAGGAGAACCAATTCTCCAGAATTCACTGAGTTTCGCTATGATCATATTAAACTTGATGAACAAATATTTGGTGGGCAATTTCTCTGTGCCAGGTGCTGTTTTAGGGTCTAGGGATACATCAGTGGACAGAAAAGACACTAGTCTTGTGGAAGAAAAGTTTTAGTTGTGGATGACAGACTAAATGTTTGTTTAACAGATCACATACAATAAACCCATGCAATGTCAGGGGATATATAGAAGGGTGAAAATGGACATAAACCATAGACCAGATGCACAGGAAGGAAAGAGGAGAAGACTGTGCACTAAGCAGTCCGTGGAGCAGAGACCCAGACGAAGTGAGCTCCAGGGAGCCATGAAGACACCCAGGAAAAGGTATCTACAAGCAACAAAGTTTCAAGTACCACATTTCATCTGGTCACAATCCATTAGCAGGAGTAAGTTGAAATACAAGTCAGCATTACTAAGTTGGAAAAAAATATGTAGACTTCCTCTTAGAATTATATACTCATATCAGGATTACATACTGCTAAAGCCTGGTTTGTTTCTATCAGTTTTGCTATATACACAACTTTTTTTTTTAGCCCATCTTATTTCATGCCAGACCGTGTATTTAACCACATTAGCTACAGTTGACCCTTGAACAATGGGGAGTTGGGAGTGCTGACTCTCCTTGAAGATAAAAATCCACAAATATTCAATAATTTTATATGTGGTTGTATGTGTGGTTCCACTGTATACTCAATTCTGATACTGTGGGTTCAACCAACCGTGGATCATGTAGTACTGTAGTATTTAATACTGAAAAAAAAAATGTATGTATAAGTAACCCTGCACAGGTCAAACCTATAGTGTTTAGGGATCAACTGTAATTTATTCCTAACAAGAATCCTAAAGAATATGACCTATCAATTACCTTACTTCACAGATAAGAAAACAGAGGCTTGGAGAGATTAAATTAATTGCCCATATTTGCCAAGTAAAGTAAGTAGGTAGCAGGACCAATATTTGAATGTAATAAATATCATATATAAATCTACTTATCACATCACACTGTGCCTTGAAATCAGTATTGTTCTCTGAAAAGACAGCAATCTATCTCGGATACCATATTTTAAAAGTTGCTAAAAAAAGTACTGAGAATTTTACATTAAATGAGAAAAATGTGCATTGCATGCATTAGGGAAAATATTCACAGAAAAAAATGCTGAGCCACAATGGGGTCAGAGAAAGAAAAATTCCTGACAAGGGGAAAGACAGTCATTTGGAAATCCCATTGGAAAATCTTGGTCTCCATAATCTCTTTTAATATCTATTTAGGATTAGCAAAAAATTAAGAACAATTCAGAAAGCTAATCAGATTGACTTTGTTTTCTGTCAAGAATACAAATTAGATGGTGTTATAAACAACATAATGAGGGTAAGAGAGAACCAGAAGAAAGGTAGTGAGCAAAGATTCAAATGTGTTGATCATTAACTTGCAACTGTATTTTTTAATGTCACTGTGGGAGAACCAGATGGGAATGACTACAAGCAGTTGGACTGTGCAGGTCTGGGACGCCAGAATCTGAGTTTGGAGAAACACCTAGTAGAAAATAGATCTGCAGGAATCATGAGCCTGTGGACAAAGATAGACAATTCCACCAAACATTTAAGGTATGCCTGGAGGATGGAGGCAGCAAAGGAGACTGCAATAGAGTAAGTTAGAGAGGGCTGGGGAGCCAGGAGAGCACAGTATCAGAATCCATAGAGATCTCAAGTAAGAAAGTCAAGGATTGGTGGGATAAAGGGCTCGGGGATGGAGAAGTCAGTGCATTGGAACCTTTAATAGACCACTTGCTGACATGGTGGCAGAGTCTGAAGGGCGTGGAGTGGGAGGTGAACCGAAAGCTAACATTAGAATATAACTCATTTCACTCATGCACTTGCTGGTTAAATATAAGAGAGACAGAGACAGTAGCTAGATGTCAAAGCAAAGTCCACAAATGGCGAGGCTGAAGCTATCTGAAAAATGATAATTCATGGGTAAGTACCTAAAAGAAACAAGGGCCAAGAACAAGGGCACTGATAAAGGAATGAGCATTAAGGAAGAAAAGCAGGTGCTTCCACTCTTGAGCTAAGTAAGCAGCAGTTCTCATCAGAGTGGGGAACATGTTATAGATTTTTTTATAGCAATGTTTTGCCTGGAAAACAAATGGTGGCTCAATTGGCATTGTGTAAGTGGGACCAAGGAGAAAAGAAACCTTGTGATTCATGAGACACGATGATTGTTCCATGTCCCAGAGTACTATCAAATTCCTAAGAGACATTCACGTAGTTGAATAATCTATGATAAAAAATTCTATTGTACAATAAGAACCAAGTGTCTACACATGGCTTTAATACATACAGATTTCCCAGATTTACAACTAGTGTGTAACTCAAGGAAAAAATTGATTTAGGTTTTGTTCAGAACTTTACCAAGAATTGGTCATAATTTCAAAAATTCACACGATCAACAAAGAGAGACAGTTCAACAAGAAATATAGTTAGCATTGGACACCAAATGTCACACATTTTATGATTATCTTTATATGAAATATCCAGAATAGGCAAATGCATAAAGAGCAGTTTCTTGAATTGATGGTTTAGTTTGGGTCTAGGCAACATTCCTAGTCAAGGGCTAAAGCTAAGCGGGGCTTACTTACTAGCTGGAGTCTGGAGACAGGCCATCCAATTCAGTGGAAGTTGTTTTCTAAAAGTAAAATTGAATCAGAAATTGGCTTTGAAAGGGAAAAGAATATGCTGAAAGTTGGGTGTATTATACACAAAGACAAGGCAGTATCATCCACTGGGTCCTTCTTTAGGAGTGATTTACTGGCTAACGGTTCTGTAAGATTACACAGGTTGAAAAAATTATACTGAGCTGCTACCATATGGCAGGCAGAGAGCCATGGCAGGTGCGGCACTAAGGCCTGGGGACAGAAAGATGAATGAAATACCTGAAGGCCTCAGAGGAGTGTTTGGCCATGCGAGAGAAAGCAAACAATTAAAAGCAGGAAGTGAATACCTAGGCTGGATTTGAAATACTCTAAGGCCTTTGCTGCTTAGAGTGTGGTCTGGGGACCAGCAGTACTGGTGTTCCTGGGAGCTTATTAAAACACACAGTCTCAGACTGTATCCAAACTATGAATTGGGATCTCCATTTCAATAAGAGCTCCAAGTGATACATACATACATGAAGTTTGAGAAGTGCTGCTCTTGGGAGGGTTTAGTTTGGGGCCGGGCTTTAAGGAAAGGACCAGATTTTGACTATTGTGTTTCTTTTTCTTCAGAGTCTTGGTTTGTTGGTAAAAGTATTACACCTTGTAGTTCCTAAAAAAAAAAAAAAAAACTCTACACAACTGTATTAAACATTCTTTTTGAATCTGGGAGGTGGAAGCTATTTATTAGCATTATTAGGTCTTCTGATCACTGGGTGATGCTTTTGACATCAGGTGGAGTGGTTAATTAGAAGCTGATACAAATCTCTTGACTGTTTCCCATATATGAACTGAACCCTGGAGATGCAAGGATGACTTTGATGGCCCCTGGCTTCAAGAGCTAATTTTCTGGGACTTGCTTGGTGATCCTGTGATTAAGAATCTGCCTACCAATAGAGAGGACACAGTTTTGACCCCTGGTCCAGGAAGATCCCACATGCTGTGGAGCAACTAAGCCCAGGCACCACAACTCCTAAGCCTGTGCTCCAGAGCCCACACGCCACAACCATCGAGCCGCACACGTAACAAGGGCGCACGCAGCAGCAAGGCAAGCCACTGCAAGGAGAAGCCCGAGCATCCCAACTGGACAGCAGCCCACATTCGCCTCAGCTAGAGAAAGCCCGCACACAGCAACAAAGACCCAGAGAAGGCAAAAAAGAATTTTTAAAAAACAGTTAATTTTCTGGAAATGGCTTGTTTTGAGTTACCATTTGCTCTAGGGAAAAACGGCCAGTCACATTCATAATGAAAAAATAACTACAAATCCTTCACCATACCTGGAAAGTAAGATGACTATATATCCTGGCTTTCTGGGAGAGCCCCAATTTATTCTTATTGCCCCTAAGTAGTTACTAATAGCATCACTTTTCATTCTCAAAAGCATTAAATTTGAATGACAAATTTTAGGGTCACCCTGTCTATAGCTAAGACATGGTCATTGAGAAATGCAATGTTACTATTACAGAATGCTTTGAAACTGACCAAGGAAAGAAAAAGGAATGTGGTTCTTTAGCAGTGAGGTTGTCATTAACACAATGAGGGCCAAGGAATAGACCAAGGCAAGTATCTATGGTTGATGTAAATAGTTTGAGAGGAACCCGTGTGTTTTACAAACCCGCTCGCATGCACGCGCACACACACACACACACCATAAGATCTGTAATACAGTTGGGGAGAAAAATGAAGAGTATGTTATAGGGCCTTTAGAATATTAAAGCTTACCAAAAATCATTCAACTCCTCACCAAGGCTAGATCAAGGGAACACTTGATTGAAATTCAGAAGTCTAACACATAGCACCATTTACCTTTCCAGGCTACTGATAAATCTGAACTGGCCTTCTCTTTCTTCTAGTCCAGTGAATTGTAACCTTCTAAGAACCAATACCCCTTTCCATAATACATTTTGGCAACACTTCCATTACTATACTGCTACAAAATTCACAGATAACATAACTCACCTACAAACAATTTTAAAAATCAAAATAGTGCTCTGGTTCTAATATTGATATAAAAAGAAAGTAATGTACAATGAAAGAAAATGTATTTCAATATATAAATTATCAAGTGAGATCTCATGAGTCAAGTGCTTGCTGATATTTGAAGAATCGGTGTGAATGGGATAGCAACAAACACAGAATGATAGATGTGTGCTCTTCCCTCCCACTTCATCCCCAGGAACAAACTTTTGTTTCTTCTTCCTTGAAAACATCCATTTATAGGTATCTATTTGCTAGGGCCACTGCTCCTGTTTTAATTTAGCCTTATGATCATTATACTAATTTGGTGCAAATCATTTATTAACTAGTCTCTTTAAAACTAGTACAGCCCATACCCCATTCTATTTCTCTTTCCTCATCACACAGCTTCCAGAGACATCCTACTCATCATTCTACTCTGGTCTTTAAAACACTTCAAAGACTATCTGTTCCCAAATTCTATGTCACCCTCCTCTTTCATATTACTAGACATTCTAGAACATTCTCCCTCAGTTCCTACATCCCATTTACCCATCATTTGAAATTTTTCCCCAGGCAAAATTAATCACTGAGTTCCTTCTACCCACATAATGAATCACACACACTTTTGACACCAACCACATTGTACTACAGTTTCTTTCTTATTAATCTGGCTTTGTTGCTGTTCAGTTACTCAGTCATGTCTCTGTGACCCCATGGACTGCAGCTCACCACGGCTTCCCTGTCCTTCACCATCTCCCAAAGCTTGCTCAAACTCATGTATACGGAGGGAGTCAGTGATAACATCCAACTCCTTCTGCTTTCAATCTTTCCACCATCAGGAAATTCATCAGCTCTTTTCCAGTGAGTCAGCTCTTTCCATCAGGTGGCCAAAGTATTGGAGCTTCAGCTTCAGCATCAGTCCTTCCAATAAATATTCAGGATTGACTTCCTTTAGGATTGACTGGTTTGATCTCCTTGCAGTTCAAGAGATTCTCAAGAGTCTTCTCTGACACCACAGTTCAAAAGCATCAATTCTTTGGCACTCAGGCTTCTTTACAGTCCAACTCTCACACCCATCCACGACTACTGGAAAACCAGTTTTCACTACACAGATCTTTGTTGGCAAAGTAAAACGTCTCTGCTTTTCAATATGCTGTCTAGGTTGGTCATAGCTTTTCTTCCAAGGAGCAAGTGTCTTTTAATTTCATGGCTGCAGTCAACATCTGCAGTGATTTTAGAGCCCCAAGACATAAAGTCTGTCACTGTTTCTACTTTTTCCCCATCTATTTGCCATGAACTGATGGGACCAGATGCCATGATCTCAGTTTCTTGAATGTTGTTTTAAGCCAGCTTTTACACTCTCCTCTTTCATCTTCATCAAAAGGCTCTTTAGTTCCTCTTCATCTTCTGCTATGAGGGTGGTGTCATCTGCATATATGAGGTTACTGGTGTTTATCCTGGCAATCTAGATTCTAGCTTGTGCTTTATCCAGCCAGGAATTTTGCATGATGTACTCTGTATATGAGTTAAATAAGCAGCATGACAATATACAGCCTTGATGTACTCCCTTCCCAATTTGGAATGAGTCCATTGTTCCATGTCCTGTTCTAACTGTTGCCTCTTGACCTTCATACAGATTTCTCAAGAGGCAGGTCAGGTGGTCTGGTATTCCCAGAATTTCAGAATTTTCCACAGTTTATTGTGATCCACACAGTCACAGGCTTTGTCAATAAAGCAGTCAATAAAGCAGAAGTAGATGTTTTTCTGGAACTCTCTTGCTTTTTTGATGATCCAGTGGATGTTGGCAATTTGATCTCTGGTTCCTCTGCCTTTTCTAAAACCAGCTTGAACATCTGGAAGTTCACGGTTCACGTATTGCTGAAGCCTGGCAATGGGAGTTCTCACTCAACATAATTAAAATCTAGCTGACCATTTAGAAACATCTGCATTTGCATGTTTTCTCTGTGCTCCTCCCTCTCCATTCAGCTCACTGCATTGTATATCTGGGCTTCCCTTGTGGCTCAGATGGTAAAGAATCCACCTGCAATGCGGGAGACCTGGGTTCGGTCCCTGGGTTGGGAAGATCCCCTGGAGAAGGGAAAGGCTATGCATTCCAGTATTCTGGCCTGGAGAATCCCATGGACAGAGGAGCCTGGCAGGCTACAGTCCATAGCATTGCAAGAGTCGGGCACGACTGAAGTGACTTGGCATTCACGCATACAGACGTTAGCCCATAAAAAATAACATGGTTTTCCAATAAATGATTTTCCTATAACAGTTATCCTATGATTCTGAGCACTGAGTAATGTATGTATATGTATGTGTGTGTGTATGTGCGTGCATACATGCATGTGTGCATGTGTCCTTAAAAAGGATAAAATGGAAAGCCTGGAAGTGAAGTATCTTCCCAAGATCACACAGACAAGGGGCAGGATAGGGATTTGACCTCAGCTCTAAAGTAAAGCAAGGCGCTCATCCTTATTTTTTCACCATCGCATCCCTGACACATAGCAGATGCTCAACATACCTTTGCTGGAGGAATATGTGTGCCATTGAGTCTCAGTTTTCTGCCCTGTTCCTGCCAACTCCTTCCCCATCAGTTCAGAAAACCTCCATACTCCAGAGGCTAAGATGATTTTTATCAACTGAGAGCAGTACTTAAAAGACTACAGGGAGAGGAGAGCAGCTATTGCTAATGGCAGACACTTGGAATAGGAAAGCAACTAAAAAGGAGCAAAGTTTTCCCTCTAAACTTCTTGAAGCCTTGGCGGGACTGTGTTCTAGTCTTTACTCTGGAAGAGTTGTCCATATGCTGGAAGGATCACTGTGGATACTGAATAAATGCAAACCCAAAAGAGTATAACGATGACATAGCTCCCCATTCCTTACCCAAGGCAAAAACACTCTCTTGATTCACTTCTACCTTTTAGAAATCTCTTTCCTAATGTTTGTGATATAGCTAATATGTAAAGCCCTAGGGCTGAGGTTAAGTCATGTTTGCTTGTTTGTTTTCTTGTTATATTCATTGGCATAATTTAGTGAGCTTAGAAGCCAAGCTGATGTGATTTTAAACTCCAGATTCAAAGAAAACAAGCTGTGTGGCCTTGAGCAAGGCACTCAATCACTCTGAGCATTAGTCCCTTTAAATCTAAAATTACCTGATGTTGCTTGTCCCATGCACTTACTATAAAGATGATCACATAACATATTAATTGAGAGACTTGGCAGCAATTTGCAAGTGCCTGGAGTCAGGCCAATTTCCAGCTCTGTAGGCTTTGAGCAAGATTGTTCTCATCTGTTAACAACTATAATAATAATGCCTAGCTGACAGAATTGCTACAAAGATTTAATTAGATGATGTAATTAAAGAATATAGTATGTACTTAACATATATTTGTCCTACTCCTTCTCCATTCCTTCCTCTCAATTTCTGAAATCTGAGTTTATTTTGTCACTGCCTTTCATTCTGCACATAATAGTCTGAGCGATCATACATCTCTATGGTCCATTCCATATCTTCCATTTTCCCACTTATAACTTGCCATGTATGTCTTACACTTTCCAGGTGGCCTGCCTCTAGTTCAATCACAGCTCAGTGCCATGGTCAAACTCCCCTTTTCCATTCAGGACTTTTCCTTGCCATTATACTCACCAAGTCATTCCATTATGAATTAGTATAAATTCCTTACTGTCTCCAAAGCTCTCCCCTCATCCAAACTGTAGGTCAAATGTGTCTCTATCATTGTAATTCATATCCACCACTTCCTCAAAGCAAACATTATCTCAATCTCTCTTTCTCTCTTTTTTTTTTCCAATCTTACCTTGGGAGTAGGAGGTACCCCTGTCCCATCCTAGAGTTTCTAAACGAGTATTCAAAACCTTTGACTGTGTAGATCACAGCAAACTGTGGAAAATTCTTAAAAAGATGGGAATACCAGACCACCTTACCTGCCTCCTGAGAATTCTGTATGCAGGTCAAGAAGCAACAGTAAGAACCTAACATGGAACAATGGACTGGTTCCAAACTGGGAAAGGAGTACATCAAGGCTATATATTATCACCCTGTTTATTTAATTTATATGCAGAGTACATCATGTGAAATGCCAGGCTGGATGAAGCACAAGCTGGAATCAGGATTTCCAGGAGAAATACCAATAACCTCAGATACACAGATGATATCACCCTTATGGCAGAAAGTGAAGAGGAACTGAAGGGTCTCTTGATGAAAGTGAGAGAGGAGAGTGAAAAAACTGGTTTCCTCAACATTCAAAAAACTAAGATTATGGCATCCGGTCCCATCACTTCATGGCAAATAGATGGGGAAACAGTGACAAACTTTATTTTCTTGGGCTCCAAAATCACTACAGATAATGACTGCAGCCATGAAATTAAAAGATGCTTGCTCCTTGGAAGAAAAGCTATGACCAACCTAGACAGCATATTAAAAATCAGAGACATTACTTTGCTGACAAAGGTCCCATCTAGTCAAAGTTATGGTTTTTCCAGTAGTCATGTATGGCTGTGAGAGTTGTACTATAAAGAAAGCTAAGTGCTGAAGAATTGATGCTTTTGAACTGTGGTGTTGGAGAAGACTCTTGAGTCCCTTGGCCTGCAAGGAGATCCAATCAGTCAATCCTAAAGGAGATCAGTACTGAATATTCATTGGAAGGACTGATGTTGAAGCTGAAACTCCAATACTTTTGCCACTTAATGAGAAGAACTGACTCACTGGAAAAGACCGTGATTCTGGGAAAGACTGAAGGCGGGAGGAGAAGGGGGCAACAGAGGATGAGGTGGTTGGATGGCATCACCGACTCGATGGACATGAGTTTGAGCAAGCTCTGGGAGTTGGTGAAGGACAGGGAAGCCTGGTGTGCTGCAGTCCATGGGGTCACAAAGAGTCGGACATGACTGAGCAACTGAACTGAACTGATTCAAAAGCTTGGAACAGAAAGAGCATATTCTTATTTGCTTTGAAATTTCTTCATTTCCCCAAAGACTGATTAGGACTTCTCCTGCCCATCCTCCCCAATGCAAAACAAAGGGGGAAAGAAAGTTCTCAAAGAACTCACTGGCCCATATTTGCTGAATGGCTCTGCTTCCCAAGTGTGAAATGCCAACTTCAGGCTTCTACATTCAATAGTTTTGGGGCTTCGGGAAGGTTGCCCCCAAATATGCCTAAGTGACATACTGGTTATTTTGAATTAAATTTTCTTAAGCAGCGGCCAATGGAAGAAGATGACTTTGACCTTCCTCTCTGTCTTCATGAAAGCAGGACATAAACTGTCTCTGTGAAGAGTATCCTACCCGCACCAGGAGATAGAGAGATGTCCTTATCACCAGAGATAAAGCATTGGGGGCTAACAGCCTATATATTTACAAACCTTGCTGCTTCTTTACTAATGTACTTCTCCAAGCACAAAATTCTGTTTAGATTCTTCACTAAGCACCCAAGCCTAAGCTTTTTCATATTGTCAGCTCTTCACAAACTTCTTTCTTTTATCTATGAAAAGTATAAAAGCTTCCTGCTTTGGCCACTTCTTAGGTCCTATTTCTGTAAGACCACCGTATACACAAATTAATTTTTTTCTCCAGTTAACCTGTCTTGTGTCAATTTAATATTAGACTAGCCAAAAGAACCCCGGAAGGTAGGGAGAAATCCCACCCTCCAGTCATTTCTATGTTGTTATACAACTGCAAGCTGGTCAGGTGCATAGAGTGGGAAGAGATATGCTGGAGGAATTTTCACTTTTCAAATCTTGTCTGAGGAGATTTCACATAAAGTTGAAGAAGCAAATCTGATGAAAAGGTTTATGTATTAAATCACAGGAACCTGAACTAGATACTTGTTTTTCTGGGAGGGCAGGGGGTAGGCTAAAAATTAGAGAAGTGGCAGGATTTAATGAACTCATGGTTGAGAAGGGAGAGACTGAAAGAGCAAATTCTAAAACAGGCTCAGACTCGGGCCTGTGTGATCGGCATTGGAGTAATATTCCCCACAGGGACTGCAGAGTTGAAAAGAGAAGAGTATGTTCCGGTAAAAAATTAAAATCTTGATCTTTGCCATGTTAAACATGAGGCGGTAATGAGACAGCAGGAAGCTACTTTGGTGAGCCAGCAGGAAAACAAGACTAAACGGCTGGAAAAGTGTGACATGCAGAGGTAACACTGACTGGTTCATTAGATAATCATACCTTTCAATTACACAGTCCTGAGCTTTACAGTTTACAAAACAGTTTAATCTACATTTCTGAATCCTTGAACCAACTCTGTGAGGCTGGTACTATCACCTACTTTTTACAGATAAGGGGACTGACATTCAGAGATATTCTTGCTTTGGCCAATGAATCCACTGCTAAGTGCTGGAAAAATGATTCAAGCTAAGGTGACTTTATGGCCAAGGTCAACATGCCTTCCACTATCTTATGCTGGCAGTTACAAAAGCTCCCTTGCTACCATCCCCTTTGGAGATGAAATGGCCCAAGCTTTATGGAACCATACTCTCCTGATAATTTTTTAAGGACCATGTTTTCCCAGATGAAGGTCACATGGCAAATGACCAAGAGCCATGGCTCACAAGTCCAGAATTCCCCAAAGATTCTTTGAGATAACAGATGTAAGAATCTCTGAGGTGTCTCCCAATGCCAATTCCCTTCTCCTTGCTGGCAAAGCCAGACTTCACTCAGGAAAGGATGACCCTAATTGAACCCTGACTGTTCTAGACAAATCAAGGGGGTCTGGTTGTCTTTGCCTGTGACTGGAATTTGGGTGAGGGAGGGAGGTGGTAAGGTGTGTGACCAATGTCCTAGAAGGCACACATGGAATCTGCAGAATGGATTGTTTCTAAAAGAGAGATAAAGAAGGGATGCTCCCCATTTACTCTGAGGGAGATGCTATGTCTGAATGTGTTGCCAGGACTACTTAACTATGTTATGTCCGTAACTGTAAAGCTGTCACAATAAAGATGTCTGAAACAAGGAGACATGGAAAACAACCTGAGGGCTCAATGGTTTTTGAAACTTCTGCCTTGAAAATCTTGAAGACTTCCCTACCTCCTGACTTAAGAGGTGAAATAATACATTTCTGTTACTTAAGATCATTTGATTTGTGGTTCTGTTTCTTATAGATGATAACTTCCTAACTGACAACATCAGCTTGAGCTTTGTTTCTGCAAATTAATTCCCAGATCTTTGGCAAATTGAGTGACCCAAATGAGGAGCCTTCCTCACCAACTTTTCCTCAGAAACAATTTCTGTTGCTCCTTCAATAAAATCAAATGCAGATACTTTTGTCAGCAAATGACCACACATACATGTATGTTACTGGGTTACTGCTTCTTTTTTAAAGCAGAGTACAACTCTGAAGGCAGGTCTCCATTTCTCGTGATTTTATTACCTTCACGAACATATATGCTTAGCTAAGAAAACATACATAGTCTCATGCATTTGTAGAAATGGCAGCTTATAACATCATCTGTGAATGACTGTGATCATTTTTTCCTTAGCCTGTGATATAAAATATCCTAATAGAACCTGATTTCTCTTTACTTCTTCATGTTTAACACTTCATTGCTTTCTCTGTTTTATCAACACCCTCTTAGTAACTATTAACAAATCTGAAACTCTGAGTACATAGAGTGCTGTTATGGGAAAAACCAATGGGCTATCGTTGAGGAACATGCCTAAAACAAACGATTGTACTTCTCCTAGAGGGCCTTAGGAAAAGAATTTCACCCCAAAAAAGCGCTTATATATTACCCTTACAGAGCCCAAAGCTTCCAAATATTTCATTTTCTCTATTAAACAGGAGACTGTATTCAAACTTGCTAAGATAATGTTGAACTGCACAAAGGATAAAGTTGGAGATTGAATAACTAGATTACATTGTTACGATTTCTCAGCTGTTGGATTTCCCGTGTTGGTTTGGAAGAAAAAAATTATTTGAAATGTATATATGATACCAAATTCTTATTTGAAGTTGTTAGACTGTGATTACCACTAGAACTATAACCTTACTTATGCAAATCACTAGAGTTCATGGTAAGTCTGACAGATAAGTCTGACATTTATAGAATTAATGAACTAAATAATTAACTGACCTAGTAAATGAATTGGTAAACCAGAACTATTAATCTTTTAATGAATTCTTTACTAACACTTAATAATATTTTTTTGCATAATTTTAAAGGATTATAGTAAAGAAACATTAGAATAGGAAACCCATTATGTGAAGGAACGTTACTTTTATAAATCTGTCATTATGTCTCTTTTTATTGAATTCATTTCTATTCAGGTTTAGAAAAGTGGCAGTTCCTATATTGATGACTAACAGTCCCCGACTTCAAAGTTTTTTTTTTCCCCCTCACTGAGACAGAAGGTTTAGGATCATTTACTGCTTCAAAAAACCACAGCTTAAAATGACTAATTAGCATACAACTATAATTTCAGAAATCCCCTATTTGATGGTGTGCATCACATGTGTTTCAGAATTTCTAAGCTCTCGTAGGTTAACTGGCACATAAAACTAGGCCTTTGCACTGGTTATCTTCAAAAAGCATTCATCTACTCTTCACAAGTGATCATCTTTACCTTTCTATTCAAAAACCCTTTTTGAAAAATCTGATCACAGCTATTAAAGTAACTGGACTAAACATAACCAAAATTTAGAACACTGAAATGTCCAGGGTTACATCAGTCAATAATGAGAGAGAGGTAAAAAGATTAGATTAGGTCTTTAGTTTCCATACTAATTGCTTGCAAAAGACTGCCCTCAGTAGGATGAGGGATTATTGAATCATAAGTATTCAGTACCTTCCACTGGAAGGGGAAAAATCCAAATGTTTAAATAAAAAGAAAGGACAGAAAAAGTGATGGCAACAATGGTTTTCTCAACTCACAAGAAAGAAGGGGATGATTGCTTCAATCAAGCAATCAATGTTTATTAAACAACTAACACATACTTGACACTGTCCTAGGCACAATGGGACATACAGAAGCAAAACAAGAAACAGCCCACAAATTTCAAGAGAATAAGCAAACAGACTCAACTAATACATACCACCTAATAGCCAGCTACATAAGATAATTCGTAACAGCCTCAACTACATCTCATAAAAGCTATAGTGTTCTATAGATTCTTTTCACACAGATTTTGTATCCTGAGGCTTTTTAAAGCTGGGAGAACAACTTGAGTAGTTTTAGTCTGAAAATATTCTAAGCATCTGTGAACCTCTATTTTCTGGCAATATGACTGGCTGCATAGCCTTAAAATCTTACTAACAGAGAAAACCTAGAAATGGTGTATAAAATACTTTTTTTTTTTAAATGCAGAGCTGGGTTTGCAATAAATTAAAGGTAACTTCCAGGATCCCAAGATGAAGGAGAATTTTTAAGCAGAGTGACAAATGGAAGCTGACTCCAATTTTGAGAACTTGCCATTTATGATAACCAGGAGCGTCATAAGGATAGGAACAATACCTTAGGTCTTCACACAGAGTGGGGAGTTAGAAATGAGACTCCCCATGTAAAGTTGGGCCCTAGAAAGTCAATAAAATGGGGACTAAGAAAAAAATCCTTCCACTGGCAAATGGAAATGAGGCCTCAGTCCTGGGTAAAGTCTTCTGAGAATCTGTGAATTTAGGTTTCCTTTATTTGAATTTGGGGATCAAATTATACTTCCTTTCAAATCTGGGGAATCCCAAACCAAGAAGTAATATAAATTGTTCCCAGGTAGATTAGCAGTTCAGGACACTCAGCCAAAACAATGGAAATCCTCATGTGAAAGACTGACTTACCTTTAACCCAGGTCCTCAAAGATCCCCACAAATAAGATTCTGCTGGACTTGGCTCACAATGGAAAATTGCAAAACACACAAAGAAATAAAGTTCTTTACAAGTAGTGAAACTTGATCCACAGAAGCTTTACTAATCAGGAAAGATGAGTAGGAGGAGACAGAAAAACATGGATAAATTGCCAAAGTGGGAAAATCACGTAGTCTTGGTGGTGAGGAGAGCAAACAAAGCAGCAAGGTAAGAAGAGATGTCTGCCTGGTTGTTTAGCTCTCATGGAAGATTTTGAATTTTAAAAGATTTCACTCCTGGCTTCCCTGGTGATCCTCTAGTGGATTAGAATTTGCCTGCCAATGCGGAGGACATAGTTCAATGCCTGCTCCAGGAAGATTCCACAGCTGCAGGGCAACTAAGCCCATGAACCACAGTTATTGACCTGAGCCTGTACTCCTCAACAAGAGAAGCTAAAGCAATGAGAAGCCAACACACCACAACTAGAAAACAGCCCCCACTCTCCACAACTAGAGAAAGCCCTCAGGCAGCAAGGAAGACCCAGTGCAGCCAATAAAAAAAAAAAAAAAATGTTACTCCATCAAACTCAGAGCAACAGCCATGTATAAAAATGGCCTAGTTCACTCAACCAATTAAAATGTTCATTTCAAAGAAACAACTTATAATTTGGCTTGTAGATTAAAAAAAAAAAAGTCAAACCTTTTTTAAAAAAAAAATTCCTCTAGTTACATTTAAAACAGCCCAACTGGCTTGACTAGTTATCTTATTTTTGGGGTTTGTAATTTACTGCATTAGTGGCTGGTTGTACCAGAAGGGGAACAAATGATGGCAACACTGTGAGAAGGGAATAAGAAGCAGGTAATAAGGGCTGGGTAAAGGTGCCTTCCGGAGGCTGCAGCTCTCAAGTTTAATAATCTTCAGATTTTTGCCCTTAAGCATCCAACTGTCTCAGGTCCAAGGCTTGTGACCATTAACTGTGTTTGTGCCCTTCAGATTGCTTCTGTTACTTCTATGAATATCTGAAAGACAGAAAAACACCTAAGCTTAATGCTATGCACAGAATAAACACAAGGTACATTTTAAACTTAACTGTCATCATAAACTACTATCTCTTCAGGCTAAAGAAAAGTCAGGCCCTTTAATATATAGACCTGGAAGAAGAAGGTACACAAAGCATGATCAGGCAAGACAGCTGAGAGCATTCCAGGTATAAAGCCCCCAAATGCAATCTTGTCCTGCTATGACTAGTATGAACAGCACATTCCATGAAGCTTTGCTAAATTCAAAAGGTCTTTTCTAGAATATGGCAAACTATTTATTCTACACAATATAAATTTACTGAACACCCCACCAAAAAGTCAATGCACGCCCCATGGTTAAACTCAGGGTAG
This sequence comes from Cervus canadensis, assembly GCF_019320065.1. Lineage (NCBI taxonomy): Eukaryota > Metazoa > Chordata > Mammalia > Artiodactyla > Cervidae > Cervus > Cervus canadensis. Next base: position 50,630,231 of record NC_057388.1, read on the forward strand.
GTGAAGAAACCTCTGTAAAACACTGCTTCAGGCTAGGCAGATGTCAGAGTGGGTTTCAGCCTTCTCCAGGGGAATTTCGCCTTCTCATGTGGTGTTCAGTGGAACTAAAACTTTGAAAAACATCCTGTGGTATCATATTTTTCCATAAAGTCCTTTCTTCTCACATATTTTACTCACAATAGGAAACTTCTCAAATAGACTCTCAGTTTCACTTAGTCACTTACTTCAAGTTCACTGAGGAAAGATTATTTTTAAGTCACAGGTATCATAGTAGCTATAGATGTCTTCAGATTTCAAACCCTTTGTCCAGGCTCAAACTTTACAGGGAGAAGAATTCAGTTGCTTTTAAGGACTGTTGTGCCAGCGGGCCTAAAGGTCACCTGACATAGTATATATGGCCATGCAAAGATTCAGGCAACAATTACCCTTGCAGGCACTGGAGGAAAAGCCATACAAAAAGTGTTAGCCCCAGGAAGACCACAAACTTGAGAAAAAAAAAAAATCTTTAGAAAATCACCAATTCTGTATTTAAAATATATTGTTTGTCAAAAAAAATGGAAGTTATCAAAGAGATCAAGCGTGTTTGTACAAGTATGTCTGCATGCTTAGCAAGCATTTGCTATCAACTATTTTCACAGATCAGGAAAGGAAAAAAAAAAAAGCCTATCAAGTCATTGTAAAGACTTAATTTTTTAAAAACTATTACTTTAGATGGTTTTTTAAAAAACCAGGTTATCTATCCTAAAGTTCCAATCAGTTGTCATCTAAGTGTGATGTCATCAACACAATGTTGCTTATGATGTTTTAAGACTTGAACTGGAGTGTAGCTACCCCAACAAAAGGAAGACCAAAAAGGAGGAACTTGAGAAACAGTCCCATGAAAAGAATCCTTGTCATAAGACCACATCTATTTGTGGGCAGAACATTTGACCACAGCCCAGGAACTGTCTTTATGATTAATTCCCATCTCTACTGCTGAATCGATGATGCAGTGATCTGCATTGATTATTAAGGTGACTGAAATAACTGGATCAGACATGGCTTACCAGTGCAAATTGGCTAATTCATCAACACATAAAGATATCAGGAGAAATGTTCGTGATTGTCACATATCACCAGGAAAGGAATTACCCAGTACTTATCAAAACTGATAGGCCCATTTTTACTGACACCTATTTTTAAAATAAAGACATTTTACCTTAGAACAACAGACTTGGTATCCTTCAAAATAGTAAAAACCTGGATTTAATCCTGATTCTTTTAGGTGAAAATCAAAAAGCTGGCATTTGGACATTTGAATTCTCTCTCAGAGAAATCACTGGGATGATCTACTTTTTCAGGATGACATGCCAGTTAGTTACTAGAAGGTAGCAACCTTTAGTCCGTCTAAAACAAACCAAACTCTGATTGAAATGGATATCCATGATCAATTTCCTGAGACTATGAGCCTAATGTAAAGCAAAATTAACTTGGAAAGACCCACTTGTACTTCTATCCATTTCTTCTAAAACCTTCCAGTGCTTAATATTATTCTTCAACCAGGTAAATGAGAAATGTTAATTTATACATTAAAATAAAATTGGGTACCAACATGATTATCAGAAAGCTAAGTTCTGAGCCTAAAGCAAAATTACTAAAAGGAAGAGACTGCAGCAACAAAGATTGAGGTATTTCATCCCATTCTGTGCTACTTTAAAGTATATGCATGTCTATAAAAGTAGGTATCTCTTTTGTTCTGATATGTAGTTTTAAAAAGAAGAAAAAATAACTGGGGAACTATGATAATTTAGAAATTTAAAATTAATAAAAAAGCCACAAAAACTTTCCAGTTGGTTGCTGGTTAAATGCAAAGATTTCAGTTTTGAAGACAGAAGTTCCCTGGGATTCAGCCTGATCTGAGGTGATGGATGCATGGAAATTCTCCAAAGCATTCAACACCTAGTCACATGCTTCCACATTGTGAAGTATCTCTCATTCTCCAATTATACTGCATCACACAAATCTCAAGGTTTACTATAAGGAAATACTTATATAGATAAATGAAAAAAATTGGCACAGTTATAAATTAAGAGACTCCTATGAGCATTGTTTGGGGAAAAGCTACTAATACATGTTTCACTTGTATTTGAAAAGCAAATACAGTATGATTTAAAATTACTTCTGACAGCAGCCAACTGCCAACTATTTAGATTGGCTCAATTCAGCATATGCTGGGGCTCCCCATGCTGCTCATGTCTTCAAAAAGAAGCTCTTCAGATTGGCAGTGAGGGAATATTTCCTTTGAATGTTTAAGTAACATGTAAAGATAAGGGGAAAAGATATAAACGCTAATAATTAAAAAGTAAATGAATAATACCCAAAGCAGAATATTTGAAAAGGCATGGTAGACTTTTACATTCCCAGAAAGTGGCAACCAGATGTGTTAAGCTTCTTTCAATATTCTCAGCTTTTGATAACATTAACAGTGGGAAGTACACAGTTGAGGGAAAATACAAGGAAAATTCTAGTTAAAAATAAATTGGCACAATAGAAGAAAAAATTGCTCGATTATTACAGAATTGTAATAATTTGTTTCACTTCTCCATTTCAGGGTACACTTCTAGAGAGAGACTTAAAGAATGGAAAACTATGAGGGGAATGGACAGGAAAGGGAGTGAAGGGAGGAAATCGACATTACTTTTTTTTTAAAAGATGTATTATAAACACTTTATCAATTATTATGACAACACTTGAGCTGTGAATGGGGACAGCAGTATAAATACACTATTCTAAAGATAGTGGCAAATAAACAGCCTTTAATCACTATCTGTTAAGACCAATAAATCATGAAATCCTATAGTTTCTGATTGTTCCTTTACCAATAACAAGGATAAAAATAGATATCTTCACTAAGTATTTTTAAAACTGAACACTTCAAATTTTTATCTCATAAGTGAAAATATTATTGATTTAGCAATATATCTAATCCTTTAACCAAAATCCATACATAATCTGACTTAAAATAATAAATTAAGAACTGAAATGTTTAACCTTCAAAACTTCACTGAGCATGATGACTGTGTGAGATAAATTTGATTTATGAGCTTGCTGCCTGGTTATGTCACAGATACTTGCTTGGTAGATTTTGGGACAGTTTCTTCTCTAACTAGTCACCTTCCAGAGTGTTTCTGAACAACAATCATTCCGTATCAATGAAGAACCTTCACTGTTAGCCGACTTACAACTTTAATTACCTTTAAAAGTCAGCAAGACAACATATGAATCACATCTTATTAAATGACTCTCTAGATATAAGGCTTTTAAACTCTTTAGAAGGAGGCTGACTTCATTGCCATGAAGAATTCTTATTCAGGTGAAGGCATGACCTGCATAAAAATTTCCCTTTGCCCTTTTGGCTACACAATAAATATCCTAAGGATGGGAGTAAGGATAAATTAAGGAAATCAAATCTAGAATGACTGAAAAGGCTTGCTGCCATAAATAATTAGAAAAAGAGACATATGGGGAGACCAACAAGTGAACCTGTGAAGGTCAGACCCAAGGAAAAAAAAATCCTGGATTTCATAGAATACCATCTTAAACAGAGGCTGATTTTTCAGCATGTATTCTGGCTCAAGTCATGAGGCATTCATTCATTTGTCTTTTTATCTAGGAAAACCTTCCCACCACTTACCAAGTACCTGATACTGTCTACATAAAATAAATAAGACCCTTGAGGCACACACAAACCCATGAGTGATAAGGACACATAAAAAGATAATGAGACCTGGGAAGGCTGGTGGTAAGCAGGGGCACTGGGGATTCAGTAGGCAGAGGAGGAGCATCTAACCTAGTTTATGGATGATGGGGAAAAGGTCCAAAAGACTGCCGGAGCAATTACTGAAAGATGAGTGAAATACACCAGGTAGGAGAAGAACAGAGGAAAATCTATTTATGTGGTGCAGAAAGGTGGAGAGAAAAGTAATATATACACATTTCCACATTGCAGGATTGTGATGTTAGCGGCCAGTGAAAACTGTTTCCTGAAAGCTCTGGAAAGCAAAGGATTGGCATTTTAACAAGGAAATAAGACCTTCAGGCTTTGTTTTAGAAAGTACTCTGGCTGCTGTGGAGAGGATGAATTGGAAGCAAAGCCCAGAATCCTGATATGAAAGGAATGAAAAGCATGCATTCCAGAGTCAGTGGAGTACTGAACTGAGTAGCTAGGGGTTGAGATGTTAGAGGGGTAGACCAGATGGTCAGGGAGCTAATGGCAGGTTTGAAGAGAGCCTTAGAAAGTCTTGATAATGATCCCTGTCTTTGCTAGGATATTGGGAAGAATGCTCTTTCTTGCCAACTCAAATTCTACGAGTATTCCACTTCATTCACTCAGAGGTGCCCTGTGATTTGAATCACACTGACTTTGTTTTCGAATATGTCCCCCCAAAATCATGGAGTGGAACTCTTTCCTTTTCACCCAGGAAGCCACACTTCTGTCTTGACAGGAAAAGGTTCCCATTTCCCCCTGGAATGAACCCAAGTCTCATCTTCAGAGAGAATTTCCTCACACCTCCCATCTCCTCCCCACTGATCTTAATTTTATTTTTTTGCCCAGGGCAATTCTCCTCTCCAAACTCCCCAGTGTCATTGTCATTAAGCACCTCCATCTCAAGAGAGTTGTAGTCGGGGCTACGAAGGGCGGCCTGACCTCAGGGTTGAAGTGCTCCTCCCTGCACTGCTCCCTTGAGCAAAGTTCATAACCAGAAGATGGGATCATAATTGAGAAAGAGCAGCCCCTACAAATCACAAGACTTACTGATATCACTACACTCGTTAAGTTGATCCTTGGTCTATAATTTCTTTGAGTACCCAAAGGAATCAAAACAACCTTGTAATATCTGAGATTGAGCGACAAGTTACAAAACACCAACCACTGTGCCCAAAGCTTTAAACATTTCACTTTACCTTCATTACTACTACTGTTCCATGAGGTATGCACTGTCTGAGGTTTAGAAATGTTAAGTAACTTGCCCAGAGTCATGGAGTATGACTTGTAGTCCTTCTCCTTCATCTCCTATTAAAGTGAAAGTGTTAGTCACTCAGTCATGTCTGACTCTTTGCGACCCCATGCAGTATAGCTTGACAGCTCTTCTGCCCATGGAATTCTCTAGGCAAGAATACTGGAGAGGGTTGCCATTCCCTTCTCCAGGGGATTTTCCTATCCCAGGGATCAAACCCCGGTGTCCCACATTGCAGGCAGATTCTTTACTGTCTGAGCTACCAGGGATGTCATCTCCTACAATAATCCTCTTTATTCTTTGAAAAAACATCTAATCCTACATATTCATTTCCCCTAGCATCCCATTCAGATTTTGGTTGTGTTAATCAAGCAATTAGTTAAGGCTAATATAATTCACAGTTTACTTACCTTTTCACTCATCTATTTATTCAACTAACGTTTAGTACACACTTCCTACTTTGGGCTAGGTGTTAAAATTCAAAGATGGATATCAACCTCTGGTATAAAGGAGCTCCAAACTTTCCTACTGTGAGTGAAGGTACCCCCACAAGAATAATGAACTCCAACTTTCAAACCTTAGCAATACATGGGGAGATTCTGCACATGAGTTTGACTGGAATCCAGACAATGGCATCTCTGCCAATGGCTCCTTTCTCCACCTTCTCAAGCATCCACCTGCCAATATTTTATCTCTTCATTCACTTTCTGGCTTTACCAAAATATCCAGCCATCTGGCTGTACTGATGGCTTAATATTCAGTTAGGGGCTGACACCCAAAATGTTGGACTAAATATCTGGCTTTAACTAAACACACCTAACTTTTAGGAAAATATCCAAGAGTCCAAATGTAATTCTAGAAGAGCCTAATTTCAACCTGTAAAGAATCCACCTGTAATGCAGGAGACCTGGGTTCGATCCTTGGGATGGAAAGATCCTCTGGGGAAGGGAAAGGCTACCTACTCCAGTATTCTGGCATAGAGAATTCCATGGACTGTATAGTTCATGGGGTCGCAAAGAGTCAGACACGACTGAGTGACTTTCACTCTCATGCAACCAGTACACAAAATTTCTACAAAGAATTTATTATTTCCTCCTAGGATTTTGAAGCCCCCTATGTATATTTGGTTTAGGGTAGAAGCCCATCATCTGGGTCCCAGCTATGTTCTTTACAGAGCTATGACATATCTAAGGTCTTCAACAAATGCTATTATTATTAATGTTAATGATATGAGCAGTAATGATAGTCATGATTATCCATGCTGCCTGAGGAGAAAAAACTATGCTGAACAGCCAAGAAAGTAATTATGAGAATGTAGTTTACTTTAAATGAATTTATTCATGTTGTCATGTATTTGCTTTGCTTGTGTTTGCACACTGCAGCAGGCTATCATCCCAAAGCCCGCACTAATAATGATAAAAAAAAATACAACTCAGCCTTTGACTGATCTGCAGAGAAGGTGAGGGAAATGTTTGGGAGAATCAAAAATGGGCAATTAGCACAGAGAATATAAAAATTGCTCTTAGGCTGGGAAGTGTGCCTGGTAGAGAACAACGCAGCTTCATTCCACTTCCATCTGTACAGACACAAGGTTCAGAGAATGGCCAGATCCCCTAAGTGTCTCATATTTAGCTATTAGACTGACCACATTTTTGTAAGCCCCCAAAATCCTCTTTTCAAATACCTCCACAGAGCAGTGACTCTCCTCTTTCAAAGGAGGCATTAGGTTGTAGGAAATTAAGAGTGAAAGGAAATAGGGGAAAAATAATTGCCAAAATATACTGATATGTTTTTCTGGAATTAATAAGAATGGACAGACACTGCTAGTTACCTGTCTTCCTATCCCTTCTGTATTCACATAACACAGGCAGATTGTAGGAGAGAGGAGGACAAAAATACACTCAGTTAAAACACTCTAGAAGGCTTCCTTCCCCTAGAGATGGCTATACTGACATAGCTATGGCCAGTGACACATAAGAAAACTTCTGTTAGGGATTTCTGGGAGAGTTTTTGCTTTACCAATACAGGCACCTCCCTTTTCTTCTTGTTTTTTTCTTCTTTACTGGAATGCATAGATAAGGCTGAAGATGTAGTTACCTTCCAGTGATCATGAGAATGAAAGCAACATGCCAATGCTGGGGGAGCAGAAAGACGGGGCACTAGCTATTGATGGCATCTGACTTCTTTCTAAGGGAGAAAAATAAATTCCTATTTTGTTAAGCTGATGCTATTGAGATGCAGAGGATTAAAACATAGAAAACAGAATCTTTAGGAATATTTTAATTGTGCTCATTGAAGTTTTTTTTTTTTGGGGGGGGGGGGGAGTGTCATTGTCCTGATCTCTGTCTTCTACTTGGGATAGAAAAGCCACATGTGGCCACATGAATAGTAGAATGTGCTTTTGTTGAGAAACTAAATCTACATGCAGATTTTGGCCTGCCCAAACCCAGGAATGGTGGGTCAAATTAGACTGGGCAGGGAGGCAGAGTTGGATGAAGTGAGCATCCTTCTTCATATATGAGGTATGTGGGACACTGTCACTGTCCCTCGGGGAATAATCAGTCACTCATTAATGTGAGCAAGGTTGTGTCCCTCATCCCCTCTGGTAGCTGAGCAGGAGTTGAGCAAGGGCAACTGAGTCATCTGAAACGGGCAGGGGGTGATGCTGTAAGTACCCTTCTGGGTGTACTCTGCTGAAGAATTTACTACAAAAACAAACCCCGATGCCTGTCACCCAAAGCATCCTTAATAAAAATGATAGGGCCAGGAAGCCTGAAAAGAGTGGATATATAGGCTCCAATGATGGCACCTGAAATGGATGAGGCTCCTGTAACTATCTGCCTCTAAGAACAGCACATGGGAAAACCTCAATCTGCAATCCAAAGGCAGTCTCCTCTGATAGGTCAGCATCAACGGATAGAGGGACAATGTGGTTCATTTGGTACAAACTGTCTCTGCCATTCAAACACAATTCCATGCACACGCCTTCCTCCTAGCAGCAAGGTGTGACACTAAAAGTATTCTAAAGAAAGACCTTGCAAGCTCTCAGATGCTGAAGAACCTGTTATAATTTTCAGCAGCCTGTGACGTTAGGAACACACAGGCACACAGACTGTCAAAGGACTGAAACTATGCTACAGAGTATCACACTATTGAATTCTGGGGTTGCCTACTCAAATGCCCACAGGGTAGATGCACACCCTGAAGCTGCTAGTCATTTTCTTAAAATACGTGGTCCTTTTAATCTGTCTTTTCTGTCCCACTTTTATTAGGCTCTTGAGTACACACAAGAATGTTTTCCCACTACATGAATAATAGCGCAAGTAAGATGACAAACTCTAAGTACTATGTACCCTCAGTAAGGGGAGAAACAAAGGACTGGTGGAGACAGTAGCAAACTGGATGGTTCTCACCCCAACTAAAGGTGACAGGCCCTACTCAGTTCTTCTTGACTGCTACCATGTCGACCCAGAATAGTGAGATGTTCAAGTTCTTTCAAGGAAAGTCAGCAATTTTTAAGGAAATCTCCTCATTTTTCAGCATATTTTTGGTCAGACAAAGCATGTCTGTGTGTTGAATCCAGCACATGGGCTGCCAACTGGAGATTTCATATTTTAAAAATCCAAATATGCTAATAATTGCAATGAATGCCTATGAGAGAAAACATTTTTCATCTCAATCTTTGCCTCCTCCTTTCCTGGTTCCTTGCCCATGTCTAAGTTACTACTCTTTCTTTTGTCCTCTCCTCCTCAACTAGGCTTCAATTATCAGTAGGATTGAAGTATTACGTGTCCTTGGATTACTTGTATCCAAAAATATAAATGCAATTAAAAAACAAACAACAACAACAAAAACAGTTCAACAGAACCAAGGAAAGATTCTTTAGGCAGAATTTTAGAGAAGTTTGGATGACATGCTCACTAGAGTATGTCTCATATCATACAACAGATCTTTATCAAATCCTGTTGGTGTTCTATCATGTGAGAGTCACACATTCCTGTTTTCATATCCAAATACAGCCACACACATTTATACACACCTGTAAAAACTGTGATTGCCCGAAAAACAATATAAAAGATAAACTGACACCCCTAGAAGAGGCAGATAAGACTCAGTGAATATCAACTAGTTGACATATTTTATGTTTGTTTCCTGGGTTGAGTTTCAGTTCAGTTTCAATCCAGAGGAAATGTTATGATGGAAAATTCCACAACTGGCCCACAACTTACATTCCAACTTGGATCCAAGAACCAATTTCAGCAAATCAAACAGGAAATCTAATATGGAATTTTTTGGCTATATCTTCACACAAAAATAATAATAATAAAATTTTATGGTAACGTGTTTCTTTTAGAGTTTGCAAAATACTTTCACATCCATAATATCATTTGATCCACCAGACTAGCAGAAGTGCACAAAATAGTTTGTGAATATGAACAAATCCCTTAGCACAAAATATGGACAGGGGCATGATTTTTTAAATTACCTAGTAAAAATTTGTCAGAAGCAATGCACATTAACTATAGAAATTAGCACAGTCCCCTTGGGAATTAAGTATATAATAAAGGAAGCATACTGACAAGCAGAGTACGGTAGCTTTTGAAATATATTCACAAATTCTCTGATACTCCTCGTTTCAAGAGATGGAGCTTAACTCCTGTCCTTGAGTTAGGATTGGACTTAGTCACTTCTAATAAATAGAATATTGCAGAAGGGATCACATGTCACTTCTAAGACTGTGCTATTAAAACAAACAAACATACAACCTCCAGCATTTGTCTCAGGTGTTCTCTTTCTGGTTTGGATCATTCTCTGGGGAAGGCAGATACCGCATCAAGAGGACCATCATGTACCCATGAAGAGGACCACGTGGTGAGGAACTGGGGCTGCTAGCCCACAGAGAGTGAGAAGCCAAAGCCTGCTGACAACCAAGGGAATGATCTAGGAAACAAATCTTTGAACCTCTAAAAGACTGTATTCCTAGCCAACAGCTGAACTACAACTTTATGATCAATCCTAAGCCAGAGTCACCCAGAAAAGTCACTCTCACACTCCTAATCTATATACCACAATAAATGTTAGTGTTTAGTATAGTAAGATCTGGGTATTTTGTTACATAACAATAGATAACATGGAACAATAATTGAAGGGAACTCATCTAGAAAAGACAAACTGGTACACTAAGTTTATACTGCCGAGCAGGATAAATTCTAAATGGATTGAAGATTTAAATGTAAAATATGACATGTTCTAAGTTATTACCAAAAATCATGAGTCAACTCCTTTAAACAAGGTTTCTCCACTCAGCACTATTAATATTCCAGGCTGGATAACTTCCTATTGTAGGATTATTTCTTGGGCATTGCAGGATCTGTAACAGCATCTTTGGCCTCTATCCTCCAGATACCTGTCAACCCTGTCTTCCCATTTGTGACAATCAAAAATGTCTTTAGACATTAGAGTCAGAGAAGGGAAAAGATTTTCCAAACACGGTAACAAACACAATCCTATGCAAAGTCAAAAGACAAGTGACAAGCTGGGGGTAAAGTAATGCTTGCAACTCATATCACAGGCAAATGACTAACAATCCAGTAGAAAAATAGGCAAGAGATCAGAAGAGATAATTCTTAGAAAAAGAAATACAAAATGCATGAAATGATTCTTAATTCCATTCAAAATAAGAGAAATTCAATCAAAACAACACTAAGATAGCTTTATGTGTAAACTGGTAAAAAAGGAAAAAATACAAACACGAGTTGGACAACACACTTTTGTGTCATAGAGGGAAGATGAGAAACAGACTGTCCTACAATGCTGGTGGGAATACTAGATGGTTCAACTCCTATGGAGTACACTTTAGTATTATATTCCAAAATTACAAACATATCTATCCTTTGAGGCACTCATTCTGTTCCTAGGAGTTTACCATGTGGATATGCCTATTCTCACTTTCTCCGGAGGAAAGAATATATCTGGCATATGGCAGCCCAGTTTCATGCTGCATTTCCCATCCTCCTTGGCAGCTAGCGGTAGCTGTGTCTTTAAGTCTTGGCCAGTGGAGCATGATGGGACAACATTTGCCACTTCTTGGACTGGGTCCTCACAGGTTGGGTATGTACTTCTCAATGACCTCACTTTTCCTTCCTGTGACCTGAAAGATGGATGCAGCCATGATCGTTTCAGTCATGCAGACTAAGACTTTGAGAAAAGTCGGAGGAATGAGATGGAAGGAACCTAGCTCCTTGCTATGCACTGTTTGTGTCCCCTCAGAATCCATGTGTTGAAATCCTAACTGCCAATGTGATGGTGTTATGAGGTAGGACCTTTGGGAGGTGATCAGGTCATAAGGGTGGAACCTTCATGAATGGGGTTAGTGCCCTTATAAAAGATGCCCTGGAGAGCACCATTGCCCTCTCTGCCATGTGAGAATACATGAGGTAACAGGTGTTTCACCAGACATTGAATCTGCCTATGCCTGATTTGGAACTTCACAGCTTCCAGTGAGAAAGAAATCTTTGATGTTCCAGTTACCCTGTCTATATGGCAGTTTGCTACAGCCACCCAAAAGGACTTAGATACCCTTGAATGATCCCAAGAAACACACACAATCAGACTGGACTCCCCATATCCTGCACCTTAGGACTGTTACCTCAAGGAAACAACCTTAAACCACTCTATATCAGGATTCTTTTCTTAGGATACCTTGGCCTTTATCCTACCATACACCTGAGCACATATGAAATGACATATGGACAAGATTATTCATTTCAACATTGTTTGACATTATAAAAGACTGAAAACAGCCCAAATTTCCATCAATAGAGGAGTGGTTAAATAAGCTAGAGCAGCATATCCACATGATGAAGTACCATGTAGGTATTTACAAAGTGAAGAGGCCCTTTCTATAGTCACATGAGTACATCCTGAGGCCATACTATTAAGAAAAACACTGCACAAGGCATTGCTCTCCAGTAATATAATACATCCCTGCTGTTGGGCTTGGCCATGTGACAGGCTGCAGCCAGTGGAGTAATGTGATTGATGCATGTCATGTCTGAGTTCCCTAAGGCATCATGGATTTCTTCCAGTTCTCTTGTTTCTCCCCAAACCATAGGAAGAGCATGTCTCAGACAGCAGCTGCTCCTTTGGTCTGAACCCAGAAAAAGAAGACTTAGTAAGCCTACCTACAACCAGCATCAGAGCTAACTGGAGCAGAGCACCCCATATATCAAGTGAGTGAGAAAGGAAAGTGTGCTTTGAAAGCCCCTGAGGTTTAGAACTTATTTGTATTCACACAGAATAATCCAGTAAAAATGTAAGCTATCCTTTGTGTAAAAAGATGATTAATAAGAATATATATCAAAAAATATTTTAAAAAAGAATACATATCACATTTTGCACAGCAAAGGATACCATAAACAATACAAAAAGATAATCCACAGAATGAGAGAAAATATGTACAAATGATACAACCAACAAGGGATTAGTCTCCAAAATTTACAAATAGCTCATGTGGCCCAATATAAAAAAAAAATAAACAACGCAATCAAAAAATGGGCAGAGGACCTAAATAGACATGTCTCCAAAGAAGACATATAGATGTTCAAGAGGCACATGAAAAGATACTCAATGTCACTAATTACTACAGAAATGCAAATCAAAACTACAACGAGGTATCATCTTACACCAGTCAGAATCAGTTCAGTCGCTCAGTCATGTCTGACTCTTTGTGACCCCATACACTGCAGCACATCAGGCTTCCCTGTCCATCATCAACTCCAGGAACTTGCTCAAACTCACGTCCATTGTGTCAGTGATGCCATCCAACCATCTCATCCTCTGTCATCCCCTTCTCCTCCTGCCTTCAATCTTTCCCAGCATCAGGGTCTTTTCCAATGACTCAGTTCTTTGCATCAGGTGGCCAAAGTATGGGAGCTTCAGCATCACTCCTTCCAATGAACATTCAGGACTGATCTCCTTTAGGATGGACTGGTTGGATCTCCTTGCAGTCCAAGGGACTCTCGAGAGTCTTCTCCAACACCACAGTTCAAAAGCATCAATTCTTCAGTGCTCAGTTTTCTTTATGGTCCAACTCTTACATCCATACCTGACTACTGGAAAAATCATAGCTTTGACTAGAAGGACCTTTGTTGGCAAAGTAGAGCCTCTGCTTTTTAATATGCTATCTAGGTTGGTCATAGATTTTCTTCCAAGCATCAAGTGTCTTTTAATTTGCTCCTTGGAAGAAAAGCTACGACCAACCTAGATAGCATATTAAAAAGCAGAGATGTCATCAAAAAGTCAAGAAATAACAAAGGCTAAAGAGGGCCTGGAAAGAAGGGAACCTCCTATGCGATTGGTAGGAATGTACGTTGGTACAGCCACTATGGAGAACAGCATGGAGGTTCCTCAAAAAAAACTAAAAATTGAGCTACCATATTACCCAGTAATCCCACTCCTGGGCATATATTCAGAGAAAAACATGGTTTGAAAGGATATACGCACACATGTTCACTGTAGAACTGTCTACAACAGCCAAGACATGGAAGCAACCTAAATGCCCAATAACAGATGAATGGATAAAGACAATGCAGTACATATATACAGTGGAATATTACTCAGCCATTAGAAAGAACAAAATAATGTCATTTGCAGCAACATGGATGAACCTAGAGATTATCAAACTAAGTGAGTCAGCCAATGACAAATATCATGATATCATTTATATGTGAAATCTTAAAAAATGACACAAATGAATTTATCTACAAAATAGAAACAGACTCACAGACTTAGAGAATGAATTTATGGTTACCAGGGGAGTGGGTGGGGGAGGGATAGATTGGGATTTTAGAATTGGGAGTTTGGGAATAGCAGCCATGTATAGGCTGCTATATTTAAAATAAATAACCAACAATGACCTACTGTTTAGCAAAGGGAACTCTTCTCAATATTCTGTAATAACTGAAAGAATTTGAAAAAGAACAGATATCTGCATATGTGTAACCAAATCACTTCACAGTACACCTGAAACCAACACATTGTTAAACAACAATACTCCAATAAAGACTATATTGATATTATATCTGCATTTATTTTCATAAAGAAACTAATGATGATTTTCATATCACCAGCCAGAGCTCTTATAAAGATTTTGTTGTATTTACTTGTAGTCTTTTATTTAGTGTGTATTTTTAAATAAAAATGGAATAATATGACACATACTCTTTTGTAAACATTCTTTCCCACTTAGCTTTATATGAAGGCATCTTCTCAAATACTCAGTAAACACTTTAACATGTAATCCCCAGTTTGTTTTGTTTTGGTATCCTGTAGAAAGTTCTAGCAGAGGTCTGTGCACACAAGCAGTAGGGCCAGTCTTCTAATGTCTGAAGGGCAGTAATCCCAGTTGATAGAGCCTTGTGTGAGCTCTGCCCTACACAGCAGACCAGCCCCAGAGGGCCATGTGTGGTTCTAGCAGTGAGAAAAGCAGGAGGGATTCTGGTCACATTTTACACCTGATCTGTGTTCTTCTTCAGAGTTTTGATAAAGCACCAGACATGTATTCTTCCTGAAGAAGGTTTCTTTGTTTCTATGAGGTCAGAAATTTTTCATCTCCAGCCAAACTGAAAGTCACATACAGATGCAAACTAATTTGAGCAGAAATGCCTGCTTTTTCCGAGAAGAATAGCTTAAGAGAGTATGCTAAGCATAGGAGGAATCTGAAACTTGGTTTGAAGTTTTTGTGTCATCAGCAAGGCCTGAGGTCTTCCAACCACAGGGCAGGGCTTCTGGCACCTGTGACCACATGGCAACACCACACTGCCAGGCCCCTGTCCCAGCAGAATATACCGATCACAAATACTGCTACAGCACAGGTCCCTTTTAACTTAGCACATACCACCTTTGCACCCACAGTAGAAAGAAGCACATGCCGATAATGTGAGTGTGCATGTTTGAAATAATGTAAATTAAAATCCACATGTAACATTCAATTGTGGGCATGCAGCACCCACGTACCGATGGAGGGAATTACTGTCAGGGTGTGTTTCTTATTCCTCTAAAGATCCAGGGAGTCGACTCAACTGGCCTGGAGGAGAGGGGTCCCTGCAGACTTTCCAGTGCTTTAGAAGCCCCAAGGCAGAATTTTCAATGCCAGAAGGTGATTTCTGGGGCTATATTAGCCCATAAGCATGCCCATGAGGACTAATGGGAACACTGTAAGATGAAAAAAAAATATTAAAAAAGACAAGGTGAAGATGAAACAGATTCAGACTTCTCTGTCAGGTCTAAATAATTTAAAAGCACAAAGCACAGCCTTCTAGGACGGGTTAAGCACATCCAGCTGTGACTCAGAAGACCTATGTTTTACGAGTTTAACATTTTGGAAAGTAACAAAGAAGGAGGGGTTGAGAATTATTCAAGAATCCAGCAAGTGAATGTTAGATTCTTGCTCTTTATTGACATGGGAGGCAATGATTAGGAGGATGGCTGAAAAAGCTAGAAACAGCTCCTCAACTAAGCAAAGAAGGGAAAGAATAAAATGGGTCTTTTCTGAACAGTCCCATGCCACATTATAAGATACGGTACAGTGAATTTAGCCGAAGATGCATGTCTTAACTGTGATGTTATAGCAATATATAGTGTGTTGCTGTGGACACACACTACCAATATGAATATGACACTAGTGAGAACTGTGTAAGTGGATTTTGTAGGGCCAACAACTCCTGATTTAGCTTTTGTCTTCATCTCTTAAGCGTATTCTAGGAGATAGGAAATCTAAGCGGGGATAATGTTATGCGGTAGAAGTAATAGAATGAGGAGGAGCCAGGTTGCCACCATTCTTGCCATCACTTGAGTGAGGCCAGATGCCCTAGGTTGGGGAAAGGAAGTTAGGAAGCAGTAAAGCAGGAGGCTCTGACTATGCCAATGTCTTATACTGTGTGGATCACAATAAACTGAGGAAAATTCTGAAGTAGATGGGAATACCAGACCACCTGACCTGCCTCTTGAGAAACCTGTATGCAGGTCAGGAAGCAACAGTTAGAACTGGACATGGAACAACAGACTGGTTCCAAATAGGAAAAGGAGTACGTCAAGGCTGTATATTGTCACCTGCTTATTTAACTTATATGCAGAGTACATCATGAGGAACCTGGGCTGGATAAAGCACAAGCTGGAATCAAGATTGCTGGGAGAAATATCATAACCTCAGATATGCAGATGACACCACCCTTATGACAGAAGTGAAGAACTAAAGAGCCTCTTGATGAAAGTGAAAAGAGAGAAAAAGTTAGCTTAAAGCTCAACATTCAGAAAACTAAGATCATGGCATCCGTTCCATCACTTCATGGCAAATAGATGGGAAATAGTGGCTGATTTTTTCTTGGGCTCCAAAATCATTGCAAACGTGATTGCACATGAAATTAAAAGACACTTACTCCTTGGAAGAGAAGCTATGACCAACCTAGACAGCATATTAAAAAGCAGAGTCATTACTTTGTCAAAAAAGTCCATCTAGTCAAAGCTATGATTTTGCCAGTAGTCATGTATGGATGTGAGAGTTGACTATAAAGAAAGCTGAGCACCAAAGAATTGATGCTTTTGAACTGTGGTGTTGGAGAAGACTCTTGAGAGTCCCTTGGACTGCAAGGAGATCCAACCAGTCCATCCTAAAGGAGATCAGTCCTGGGTGTTCATTGGAAGGACTGATGTTGAAGCTAAAATTCCAATATTGTGGCCACCTGATGAGAAGAGCTGACTCATTGGAAAAGACCCTGATGCTGGGAAAGACTGAAGGCAGGAGGAGAAGGGGCTGACAGAGGATGAGATGGTTGGATGGATGTGAGTTTGGGAAAACTCCGGGAGTTGATGATGGACAGGGAGGCCTGGCATGTTGCGGTTCATGGAGTTGCAAAGAGTCGGACACGACTGAGTGACTGAACTGAACTGAAAGCAGGAAGAGTAGGAACAGTCTAAACCCAAGCTGAGATCCCTGCCTTTTATGAGGATGATGGTGGGGGGGCGGGGGGGAGTGTTGAGGAAGAAAGGAAAGATGCTAATAACAAGCGCCAGGAAAATACTACAAGGCTTTCCCAGGTCCCACCCAGCAGTTCTAGGATCACACGTGCAGGACTGCAGGCAGTCGAGGTCCCTTTTGGCACTTTCAGTACTATACCACTGAAAGTGGGGAAGCTGTGAAATGTGCTCCCAATTTGGGCCAGTCCGATTCAGGATGTCAGTCTTTGTATGCTCCTTGTCCAACATCATCATGTCTGAATGATTCCCTGCATGTCTTGGCCAGCATTGTCAGTTTTATATCAACATATTTTATAGCTGGCAGCCTTGGGAGTACTTGGGCAAGTTGGTACTTGTAATATGGAATTTTTCTGTCAAGCGATTATGTCCTTGACAACCTTCTAAAGCTCATTTATGGAGACAATGCTATCTTGCAAAAGTTCTGTATTTATGAGACCAAGACAGCCTCTGGCTAAGAGTAGTACTGACTCCATGATAAAGCCACAGAGGGAAAACTTATTTCCCTCCACAACATATCTCCTAAAGCTATTTGGAGTTATTGGCTGGTGTGGAGGTTGTCATAGTAAACACTCTATTTGAGTAAAAGGATACGATTTCTCTGCCATATGTTTTAATCATCTCCATCAATATTTTTTTTTTGCCAGGTAATCTTACTATTCCTCCTTATTTTCTGTGTTCACATCACATTATTACCTTATCTTTTGTTGTCTGATAGAGCCATATTGGATGCATGCACTGCCAATTATCTTTTGGAGGTAGAAATCTAATGATTGTACAATTGTATAGAAGCACCACCTTCTGAATCATTGTCAACCGAAACGGAATTCATTCTTGCCCCAACCTGAGACAGAAGCTGTAAGTACTAACATTGTACTGGGTGTGCAAACGAACTTGAGTTTCTTGCCTCCTAGGCTTGAAACCAACCAATCTGTGTTACAAAACTACTCTTGCTGCAGAGACAGCTGGTATTGATGTTATTAGACAGTTTCAATGTGCTCATTTTAAAATAAGTTCATACACTGAAATGTTACAGGTACCGCCTACTGCCAAAGTGCCTGCATTTTTCTCAGGCTATATTCAACCAATTGCAAATTATTGACTTAAATGTTTCTGATGGGAGGAGGCTCCCCTATTCATTCAGCTTGGACTCTCCCAGGGGTCACTTGCTGTCTGGTAGCTCCTCTACTGCTGCTGTGAGCATCTGCTGCATCATTTCCTCCTGTGACATTTCCTCTTTGCTATTTCCATTCCTTTCATACGAGCAGCTGTCCAGTTTTTGCCCACTTAGCACTTGCAATCCATGAATCTCAACCACATTATTTTTAACATTTTTATTTTTATAGAATTCATTGTATGTACATATATACAGATACACACACATATAAGTATATACAATCTTTATTGTGGTAAGAAATAGATATCATAAAGTTTACCACCTTATCAATTTTTAAGCCCAGCAGCATTAAGTATATTCATAGCATTGTGTGACCACCACCACTCTGCCCACTCTCCATTTCCAAAACTTTTTCATCATCTCAAACAGAAACTCCATTAAACAGTAACTCCATTAAACTCCATTAAACTCCAGACCATTAAACAGTAACTTCCCTTTCCTACTTCCCTTCCTGCAGCCCTGAGAAGTGTTCTACTTTCTGTCCAAACCACTTTTTATGTATTTACTTGATAGAAGGAAAGGGGACTTGCTCCTCACTCACAGGTGAACTGGCAGACAGGATCTGGCACCCTGGGAAAGAACAGGGCCCAGCATCACTTGACCAGACCCTGTCTTCCTCCTCACACTCCTCTCTAGCCAGAAATCTGGACCCCTGCTGTTGTCCCCTTCTTCCCTGGACCAGGACTAGAATGTTCTACTCAAACCCACGGTTCCTAGGCTAGCTCCCTTTCCCCTGGGCCTCTCTCTATTGCCACTCAAATTCTCATTTCCACTGACAGAAGGTAAAGATGAACTAACTCATTTCCACAACTTGGAGAGTTTACTGCAGGAAGCACATGAACCATCTCAAGTGTCTGTGGTTTGAGGAGAACATTTACGAGCACAAAGTGAAGCGGCGCACCCTCAGGACACACACTGCTGCTGCAGCTCCTCAAGTCGTGTCCGACTCTGCGACCCCATGACTGCAGCCTGCCAGGCTCCTCTGTCCATGGGGATTCTCCAGGCAAAAACACTGGAGTGGGCTGCCATGCCCTCCTCCAGGGGATCTTTCCGACCCAGGGATCGAACCCAGGTCTCCTGCATTGCAGACAGATTCTTTACCATCTGAGCTATCAGGGAGGCACCAGGGAAGTCCTGGTGAGAAAGTGTCTGGAGCTATTCAAATCAAGCAAAAATAAATCACTTCTGGGTCAACAGCTTTGGAATGCTACTTCCACTAGCAATACTGTAGATGGGGGAGATGGAGGGGGTAGGGATAGCGAAGAATCAGAATCCCTGTCATGGGTGGGCTGAAGGAGGGAATCACAGATGTAAATGGAATAAATGGAAAGTTTTTTGTTGACAATCATGATATTCTTTTACATCCCGTCCTTGTCAGGCCATCCTGCTTCCCTCAAGTTACAATCTTAAAGAGAAAAATTCAGATTACAAAAATCTCACTAGGTAAAAAGTGGAATAATACTGATATAATGACAGTATTTTTTGTGTAATGCTGTAGGATATCATATTCATATATTATACATATATATTTCGTATAAATAAAAGTGAAATAATACTGATATAATGACAGTACTTTTTTGTGTAATACTGTAGGATATCATATTCATATATTATACATATATATTTCATATAAATATTATATATATGTATATGTTATTTATATATATGGGTTTCCCATCAAGAAAGGCAAAGGACAGGAGGGCACAATTTGGGTATTTCAGAGGTAGGGCAAATAACAGCTGGAAGACCTGCGCTACTACAAAGCTTTGACTGTCAAAGACAATAAAACTTTAAAGCCAGGCTTCATGGGAAGGAGAGGAAAAGAGAATTTTCTGCATTCTTTTGGCATAATAAAGATCAAGCCAAAAAATTAAATCATAATATTTTCCATAAATTTAGAGAAGATGATTCTTTTGCCCAGAAAAAAGCCTCTGGCCATGCTACCCTAAAGGAAGGAAGAAGAAGGAGAGCCCAAGGCTGGCCCTGCCCTGTCCTGAGCTGAACTGTCTCCTAAGAAAGAGGGGAGAGGGAGAACATATGGAGGTCAGGGTGGGCGCTGCTGTCCTGTCCCTCAGGGGCTGATGGAGGGAGCTTGTTAAAGCAGTGTCGGGAAGAGGAACTTTGCACAGGTCCCAAGTGCCAGCTACACCTCTGTACTTTCAAATATTCTAGTTGCCACATGAAAAAATGAAACAACTGAAATTAACGTGAATAGTACATTTAACCCAAGTCAACCAAATTATTATTACTTCAACATATAATCAACATAAAATTATTAATGAGCTAGCTGACAGGTTTTTTTTTTTTTTTTTTTTTTTTACTTTCCTGGTGGCTCAGATGGTAATGAATCTGCCTGCAATACAGGAGACCCCGGTTTGGTCTCAGGGTCAGGAAGATCCCCTGATGAAGGGAATGGCTAACCACTCCAGTATTCTTGGACTTCCCTGGTGGCTCAGAATCCGCCTGCAATGTAGGAGACCTGAGTTTGATCCCTGGGTTGGGAAAATCTGCTGGAGAAGGGAATGGCTACCCACTCCAGTATCCTTGCCTGGAGAATTCCATGGACAGAGGAGCCTGGTAGGCTTACAGTCCATGGCCATGATCACAAAAGAGTTGGACACGACTGAGTAACACTTTCACTGACTTTTTTTACATTGTCTTTGACATGTATCCTATACCCTTTACATACAAGACATTTTGTTCAGACTAGCCATGTTTCAACTGTTTCATAGGTGTCGGTGGCAGGTGACTGACTTGCTGGATAGCACAGCTTTAGAAGACCATAAGATACACACGCAAAGTACCAATCCTCAGTTTGTTGCCACGACCTAAATGGCACAGCATCAGGAGTTGAAGCTGGCCAAGGGAGGAGAAGAAAATGAGCTTTCGGCAAGCTACAATCTCTCCTGCCATCTCTACCAGGGCCTGTCGACAGCTTCTAAAGGATCCTGAAGTTTCCCTGCCCAGTGACCAAATATAGACGTATTGATACTAGATGAGGACTCAAAGAGTTTGGGCCTGAAACAAGAGGGTATTGAGGGTTGTGCTTCCAAGATCAGGACAAAGGTTTAAGAAAAGTCCCACTTGAGCAGAAAAGACCACATAAGGTCCAGAGGATAGAGAGTGGAAACCAAACCCCACCAAGGCTCTGCATGCATTCATTTATTCAGCAAATATGGATTCAGGGTCTGTTCTATAAAAGCCACTGATACAGGTGCCGGGCAGAAAGTTGAGGAAAAAAAAATCTAAAAATCTGTTCTCTTTCTGGAAATTACAGTCTAGTTGGGAAAGAAAAAATAATAAGCAAAATATATGTTAGATACTGATAAGAACTATGGGAAAAAATTAAAGAAAAGCAGGGTGGGGGAAGGTAATGGGGAAATATGTGATTTTAAATAAGATAATCAGAAATGAGCTGGACAATGAAACAAGAAATCTTAGAGACTTAATTTTTTTTTATTTTCTTGCCACCTGTGGTACAGGCAACGTAGTAAGCTGAGGGCTCCAAACAGGGATCAAAACAGGAGAAATAAACTGCCTTATATCTAGTACATTTGTGTATAATGTGACTAATGGCTTCCTAAATTCATATGTATTTATATGGAAAAGACTGATAGTATGTGCTACAAACTATTAACTGTGCTTCTCTCCGGAGATTATGGTGAACTTATTTTCATTGTACTTTTCTCCATTTTCCTGATTTTCTACAATCAGTATAACCTACTTTAAACAAGAGGGGGGAAAGCCCTCACAAACATTTATGAAGAAAAGAAATAAATATAAACTAGCTTCTTTTGCCATCTAACTTCCCTGGTGAATCAGTGGTAAAGAATTTGCCTGCCAATGCAGGAAACATAGGTTTGATCCCTGGGTCGAGAAGATCCCCTGGAGAAGGAAATGGCAACCCACTCCAGTATTCTTGCTTGGGAAATCCCATGGACAGAGGACCCTGTCAGACTACAGTCCATGGGGTTGCAAAAGAGTTTGCCATGACTTACTGCCTAAACAACAACAATGTTGGTATAATTGAGATATTTAACCACAGTGTGAATTTCTGAGTTCTGTGTCTCTTTCTGTG
This sequence comes from Cervus canadensis, assembly GCF_019320065.1. NCBI lineage: Eukaryota > Metazoa > Chordata > Mammalia > Artiodactyla > Cervidae > Cervus > Cervus canadensis. Next base: position 50,652,516 of record NC_057388.1, read on the forward strand.
TTCTCTCAGTAACAGCCACTCTAGCTCTCCCTTCTTTTAGACATTTAACCAGTTTTGTTTTGTTTAGTCCACGTGTCTAAATTTGTTGAACTTGAATCTTCCAAATGCAATTTTTTCTGATATTCAGCATCTAGCATCTTATTATGCTGACAGCATCTTTTGAGAAATGCTGACAGGCCTGGGTTGTGATGCTCACGCACCGCCCCACACACCGTACATCCTCAGCTGTGACACCTATCCCAGTCTGCTCCACCAACTCTTCATGTGCTTTCTTTTGGAAACTCCTCGTGTGGATAAAATCCCTAAAGACATTCTGATAAACTGCCATCTGGAATGTTGAACACTGTCAGCATGCTGCTTTATACTGATTTATCTGCAGGTAGTATCATTGCTACCAAACAAACAGAGCCTCCTGAGAGCCAGCCCAGGGAGTTCTTTTAACTCTTTGAGAGAGAAGAGGTACACAAACTGAAATAACCAGAAAGGCCATTCCTTTGAAGTGATACCACTTGATGTTAATAGAACATCTTGATCTCCATTAAACCTCTGAGAACAATACAAATATTCTGATGAATGTATGAGCTTGGACTGACATCCCATTAACCTGTTGATCTTTATATCAACTTGCATTAGTACACAGGTTTTCAAAGGTTCATTTCATTAACCATGTTGAAAATACAGTAGATGTACACAGCTACAGAGTGTAGCTCATATTATAATAAGAACTTTATAATATTATTGATAATCTATACTTTCAAAGACAACAATGAATATTTTGCAAAAATGTTTGTCTTTTTATGTATCTTTTAATGAGAACTCTATTGTACAACCAAGAATGACATCTTTTGAAAAACTGAGAAATATTTCTTACAAACACAATGTAAGCAGATTGAAGGACTGGGGGCTTAGAATCTTTAAGTGTTTCACTATCCATTTTCCCTTTCAGGGCTTTATACCAAGGGAGCTCAGACACAGGGAATATTAGCCAAATGGGAAACAAATTACCACTTTAATAAAGAAGGACAGAGTGCAAGGCTCTGAAAATCTATAGCCTAGGATTCAATTAGGAGAACTAATTGAAGTTTCCTACTTTGTTCTTCTATTCCTAAGCTACATTTGCCAGAAAACTTTCAGCAGATTTTTAGTTCACTTACCACCTGATAGAACAGGTAGGCAGGAAAAAAAAAAAAGGTGAAGTATTAGGTGTATAGCGAATATGAATAACACAAACTAAGTGGTACATTGATGGGATAATTTAACATTTTGGAGTTCATATATATATATATATATATATATATATATATATATATACACACACACACACACCATTATATATATAAAGCAGATAATCAATAAGGACCTCCTGTACAGCACAGGGAACTCTAACATTCTGTACTAACCTATATGGAAAAAGAATCTGAAGAAGAACAGCTATATGCATAGTTGAATCACTTTGCTGTATACCTGAAATTAACACAGTGTCATAAATCAACTATACTCTAATACAAAAATTAAATGAAATAACATCATTTAAAACAATAACAAAAAAAACCACCAAATTTCCAGGAATAAACCTTAGAAACTGTCAAGACATCCACAAATAAAACCACAGAACATTACTGAATAAAATTAAAGGAGATCTAATTAATGGAAATGTATGAATTTTCATGTCAGAAGCCTTGCACTGCAGGCAGATTCTTTACCATCTAAGCCACCAGGGAAGCCTGTTAGAAGCCTTATTAGTATAAAAATTTTATTTTTTCCCATGGTAATATATAGATTCAACTTAGTCTAATAGAAAAAGTCCTAGCAACATTTTTTGTGTTTCAAAGAGGTAAATTTTTTTAAGAAAAACTTTTTATTTTGTACTGGGGTATACCTGATTAACAAACAATGTTGTGGCAGTTGGGAGTGAAGTGAAGGAACTCAGCCATACATATACACTGTATCCAGTTTCCCAGAAACTCGCCTCCCTTCCAGGCTGCTACATAACATTGAACAGAGTTCCATGTGCTATGCAGTAGATCCTTGTTGGTTATCCATTTTAAATACAACAGTGTGTACATTAACATCCCAAACTCCCTAACTATTCCCCCAGACAACCATAAGTTCTCTAAGTCTATGAGTGTTTGCTCTGTAAGGTCTCAATGAGGTGATTTTTAAAGTTATATGGAAATAAGTGGGATGAGGACAACCAACAATTACGAACAATAACAAATAAATAAAGTTTGAGACCTCATAAAACCAAAAATCAAGACTTAGGTTGCTGCAATAGTGAGTGTGGTATGAAAAAGTGAGAAGCTTAGACAAACTTACCATGGAACAGAATATAGACTCCAATAGTCTTATCTGTGCAAATTTAGTCACTGATTCATAAACTGCAGTGCAGTGAGAGAAAGAATGGTCTTTTTAACAAGTGGTACTGGATCACTGGATGTGAATCTGTGTGTGTTAGTTGCTCAGTTGTGTCCGACTCTTGCAACCCCATGGAGTGTAGACCGTCAGGCTCCTCTGTCCATTTAATTCTCAAAGCAAGAATATTGGAGTGGGTTGCCATTTCCTTCTCTAGTGGATCGTCCCGACTCAGGGGTTGAACCTGGGTCTCCTGCGTTGCAGGTGGATGCTAGGGTCACTGGATACCCATACAGAAAAGAAGCAAACTTGGATTCTTCCCTAGCTCACATCATGGTCAAAAATAAATTACAGACTTTTAAGCTCTAAATGTAAAAGGTAAGACAATGCAATTTCTAAAAGACAACATAAGAGTTTATCTTTCTGAACTTTGAGAGGTGGAGATTTCTGACATAGCACAGACAAATATTACTAACCATGAAGTATAAGATTGATGTTATACAATATTAAAATTCACATTTTCTATTTATCAAAAGTAAAACAAATGCAAGCCATAAAGTGAAAGAAGTTATATCTGATATCAATGTTCAAAAGACAATACAGATTTCAATTAGCAATAATTGTGCCTCAGATAAACTGGACTGGCTATGATACTGCCACTGTGCAAAGCTTGGAAGACAGTATAAAGAACAAATGGAACTTTCCTACATTGCTGGTGGGGGAGTTTGGTATAGCCCCTTTGCAAAATTGTTTAGTAACATCTATTTTAATCTGAAGATTCAATCTCATCTGAAATAACCAACAGAAATGTGTATTTGTGTGCAAAGATGTGCAAAATTATGCTCAGAGTAATATTTGTAGTAGCCAAAAAATGGAAATAATCTAATCAGACATTAATATTAGAATGGATAAACTGTGGTATATTTAAGCAATAAATAATGTACAGAAATGGAAATAACTATAGCTAGTTTCAAGATATGAATACTACCTTTAAAAATCAATGACTTTTCAGATTATATTAAGTATGATGTATATGTCAGCAACAAAAAGATCTTGGAAATGTTTTGTATGTTTAATAGTAACTTGGTATTCATATATTTTCAGTAGTGTCTCCTGTACGTGAGAGTTTACTTCCTATCATAAAAAAAATTGTCTAATTCTTATGTCTTCAGGCACTTGGATCACTGGAATCAGACAGCTGCTGTTTAATGAACAGTCACAAAACTTTGAAGCATAGTTAGTTTTACTCCATCTTGGTAGTATTCAATTGCAATTTTAAATAATTTTATTTTTCTATGTGATCTTTTTAAGGTATATTTTCTTTTATTTTGAGATTTAAAAATTTCACTTACAACATACAATTTTTTTTTTTACTTCTATAGGTATTCAACGTCTCTTTCACATCGCTACTGTATCAACAAGTGTCCCACCATGAAGTCAAGAAGAGAAAATCCATGACCTCACAAAAATCATTTTAAAAAGACCCTGTTAAGGCAAAACTGAGCAGGACGATTCTTATGTACAATTCCCTTAACTTTACAATAGGGGTACACTCACAAGACTTTGTTGCCTGAAGCAGAGATGATATGCCCAGCTCAATATCCTGTGGGAAGAAAGGCAGTAAAGGAACTCTATTGAGGAAATCCTTTCCCAGAAACACCAGTACCACCGCCATCCTACTCCACCCTCAAGCCAACTTGGCCTTGTACTTCATTGACACAAATTGTTTGACATTCCTAGGCCTCAGTGAACCGAAAGAAAAAGGCAGGCTCAAGGGGCTAGCGATCCTTCATACCTCCCCTAAAAAGCATGGCCACAAGGAGTATGGACACATGAACAAATAAGAGTCCTCTTAGGAAGGAAGCAGGTCATGACTGCACAATCAACCTGACTGGCTTCACTCCCGATCCATTTGCCGGGGTGTCGGTGTCTGGGGCACACCACTCTTCGGCCGACTTGGGCGCTCCTACACCCTCCCCACCCAGCCCGTCACCACTCCCTGGCAGGTAGGACCTTGCCACTGCACGCCACTAGAATCAGCATTTGCATCTAGTTGCTGAATTGGATGGCACGTGACAGTTTTTCATCACACTTCTTAGGAATGATAACTGAGTCTTTCATGAGTTAGTTAATCTACACAAGCCCATAAAGGGATAATGACAGCCTCAATAACAAGCACCACTCCTGAGCAACTGCCCCCCCACCCCCAGCCCACCCCAGTCTTCTGATCTGTGCTTCAACTATTAACCTGGGCTCTGGAAAAGGATACACATGGCTTCTCTTATCACATCAATTCTGTGATAGTGAATAGGCTTTTAGTTTCATTGAAGGAATCAAAGCATGCCATGAATTTTTTCATTTTTTATAACACTCAGATCAACTCAATTAATTGTTCTAGCTACAGCACTCCTAATTTTTATCCAGCTGATTAACTAGAGAATAATCTAAATACATTTCAAATTATAAATCTTTCATGATTTGGGAGATTTTATACAAATGTACATTTGAGAGTGCTAATTTTAAGCAAATATCAAAGATGATTAAACATTCTCAAATAGGGACAAACCAATGGATTATTTTATAGGTTTAACCACCAATCACAAACTTCTCTAAACAGAAATATTTTGATCTTTTTTAAAAAAATCCTTGGGAAATGTCCAAGAAGGACTATGGAAGTGGGTCAAGAATGTGTGCATAAGACATTTGTATTCTTTACTGTGTAAACACTAATTTATTTATTGAAATAATATGCTATTAAATATTTATTAAATAAATTAGCATTTTGCTGAGCTTCCCTCCAAAATCATTAATATGGCTCATGGCTATTGATATAACCAGGGCTCTGGTTGTTTCCCATGTCTGTCTTCCAACTGTTTGCTAAGTATTTATTCACCAAACACCATCTCTCAGAGTCAGCTATTCTTTGGAAAGCTCATGAAGTAGAAGGTTTTGGGAAATAATTGAACTTTCACTGAACCACAGGACTCTTGTTATCCAATTCTCTCATATTACAGATGAATCTAAAAAGAGGTTTAGTGACTTGCCCAAGACCTTGGCCTCACACTGTCTTTTATGTGAGTAGAAAGAGGAATTGGTTTTAAATGTGGAGGACAGAATCACTCATTAGAATTTAACTTTTGGGGGAAGAATTTGGGAGCCTAAGGGCAGGTTTCAATAAGTTTGATTAAAGAAAAAACACCCATATCCTTTATATTCTGTTTAAATATGCATGGCTCTTTAGAAAATGTCATCAAGTTGAAGAAAAGGGGTAAGCTGGAATGAATCCCCCACACAGATCCAGTATAAAAATGAAATGAGAGAGATTTGTAAAGCTTATGGCTGCACAGGTATTGTCCATTCATACCACAATCCTCAGAACCACTTACAGGGCAAGCTAAGTGCAAACAATAAATAAGCAAGACAGGTAAACAGAAACAGCAGAAATGACAAAAGTACATACTGCTGAGAGAGCATTAAACCCATCCTCCCCACTGGAAAATGAGCAGAACACATTCAACAGCTGCGAATATGCGGCCGCACGATGCTCTCCCAGGTAATGTGCAAATGAGAGGCAGCATCTGGGGATGACATTTTCTGAAAATCTCCATCGGTCTCTCTCTGTCTCGGATTTAAAGTATAAAGCATATGCTTCCCTCTCTCATTTCTCTACTTCGGTTAATACTGGATAACATAATTCTTTCTCTAGTGATCTCACAAAATACATAAATAAGAGCATTTCCCCTAGGTATTTTAATATTATTTATCATATTTATGCTGAAAAGAATCATGTCTTTCTCTGGTTCCACTAGCCAATGTACCTCAAAACTTTGGAACTTCATGACAGGAACTGTCTGTGAGACACATTTGTATTCTGTGGAGCACATTAAACAATTGAGAAGAGAGGTATTCCAAGTAGAAAATTTTTCACATTTTCCAAAAAACTAGGGGTACTGATTTCTAAAAATGTAACCAAACACACTGAAGGCATAAATAACAGCTAAAATTACCAGCTTGACATTATTATGTCATAAACTGATGCCCAAATCATTTGAGAGAAGTCAAATACTTAAGATTTAATTAGAATATATTTTCAAGGTAAATATAAGTTATTCTGTCCACTTTTATATTTCATATTAAGTGCTGAACTGTCAACTAAGAGCATTCTTATTTTGTCACATTGGATTCATGATAGAAGATATGCAATAGGTATTCTGATAACAGAAAATGTTTTTTTCTTATTTAAAACACTATAAAAATAGATTTTAACTATTAGGGAAAAATACTTCCCCCCCCTAATTTCCTCTTCTCATCTTGGGTGTCTGCATAGATGATTTTTATATATTTCATATCAGGAACATATATACTCTTTTTCATTGCCTGCTTTTTCATTTAGCATAATTTCATGAATTTCCCCCATATATTTATAACCACTAGATGAATCAATTCTAACAAAAAATTGACTATCAGATGTTTCAGCCAGGTTGTCTTCATACCCTCATAATTACTGTCTTAATAGCTACAGAATATTCTGACACTTTTTTATACCATAATTTAATTAGCCACTTTGTGATTAGTGAGCATTTGCACTGATTCCCATTTTCTATGATAAGTAACCTTGCTGTAAATATAAACATAACAGTCCTTTTCACCTTTGGATTATTTCCTTAGAATACATTTCCAAAAATTGGATATTACTGGATCAAGGAACATTTTGTCTCTAACAATATACTACCAAAGTGCTTTCCATTTTAAATTGTCAGTAGGAATGTGTGAGTTTGCTAGTTTTCCCACATCTCCGTCAACACTGGGTATTTTCATTTTAAATTTTTGCTAATATATTTAAAATGATATCTCATTGTTCCTTTCCATTTTATGTTATCTTATTGATTTAGTAATTAATGGGTATTTTTTATATCTTAGATAAATAGTAGTTCAGGATATTTAAATAGAGGGTTTTTGAGCTTAGGTTTGTTAAAAATTAATTATGGTTTCAGATTATGAATTTTAAATCATTATAACTAGGCACAAAAACATCTTTATTAATCAAAATAGGAAGTTACAATCAACACATTTTTGTCAATAAGAAATAAATTTGTTTATTCTTACAGCATGAAAATCCATGCTTTGGGATTCCACCAAGTCTTAGAAAACATTTTCTACCTCCTGCTTGTTGTAGGAAGCAATTTCCCTGCAAAAAGTTGTCTGTCCAGATGCTTCAAGAAGTGGTAGTCAGTTGGTGAGAGGTCAGGTGAACATGGCAGATGAGGTAAAACTTTGTGGCCCAACTCGTTCACCTTTTGAAGTACTGGTTGTGTGACCTGAGGTCAGGTGTTGTTCTGGAGAAGAATTAGGCCCATTCTGAAGACTAACTGATGCTTTTGAACTGTGGTGTTGGAGAAGACTCTTGAGAGCCCCTTGGACTGCAAGGAGATCCAACCAGTTCATCCTAAAGGTAATCAGTCCTGAATATTCATTGGAAGGACTGTGCTGAAGCTGAAACTCCAATACTTTGGCCACCTGATGCAAAGAACTGACTCATTTGAAAAGACCCTGCTGCTGGGAAAGACGGAAGGCGGTAGGAGAAGGGGATGACAGAGGATGAGATGGTTGGATGGCATCACCAACTCAAAGGACATGGGTTTGAATAAACTCTGGGAGTTGGCAATGGACAGGGAGGCCTGGTGTGCTGCAGTCCATGGGGTTGCAAAGAGCTGGACACGACTGAGCAACTGAACTGTTGACTAATGCCAGCTGCTGGCCTTGCATTTGCTGAGCATACTTCTCAGGTGTAATAGTTTCAGTGGAATTCAGAAAGCTGTAGGGGATTAGACAGGCAGCAGACCAGTGACCATGACCATTTTGTAGTGCAAGCTTGGCTTTGGGAAGTGTTCTGGAACTTCTTGGTCCAACCATTGAGCTGGTCATCATCAGTTGTATAAAATCCCACTTTTGTCCCACATCACAATCCAGTTGAGAAATGATTTGTTGTTGAGTACAATAAGAGAAGACAACACTTCAAAACAAGGATTTTTTTTTTTTTTACTTTTGGTCAGCTCATGAGGCACCCCCTTATCAAGCTTTTTCACCTTTCCAATTTGCTTCAAATGCCAAGTGACCATAGAATGGTTGATGTTGAGTTCTTCGGCAACTTCTCCTGCAATTTTAAGAGGACCAGCTTCAGTGGTCTTTTCAATTGGTCACTGTCAACTTCAGATCATCGGCCACTGTGCTGCTCATCTTTAAGGCTCTCATCTTTGCAAAACTTACTGAACCACCACTGCACTGTACATTTCTTAGCAGTTCCTGGGTCAAAAGCATTGCTGATGTTGCGAATTGTCTCTGCTGCTATATGACCCATTTTGAACTCAAATAAGAAAATCACTCAAATTTGCTTTTTGGCTAACATCATTTCCCTAGTTTAAAATAAATATGAAATAAACAGCAAGTAGTAAGTCATTAGTAAAAAAAAAACATAAAGTGAGAAAAATGATGTATAACATAATGACATTTATTTAAGAAAGTATTCCAATATCAAACAGCAAAGTTTAACAATGTAAAACCACAGTTACTTCTGCACCATCCTATATATATCAAGTACTGTGCTGTGGGCTAAGTGGTACAGTGATGAATAAATCAAGATTTTGATCTTGAGGATATCACCAAATAGACTATGCTTCAACATCCTTTATTAATTTAAAATAACAAGTCATTTCTTTCCCTTTTTGACAATCAATTGATATTTATACAGTACCTACCTTTTTGGGGAAAGAGTATCTTTTTAAACATTAGTCTAGTTACACTCATTTTGAGAAAGTTTTCAAATACAGAAATATTCAAAGACATATACAATAAAGGCCTGTGTACTCACCACCAGGAAATGTCAAATATTAACCTTATTTATATAGTTATATGTCAAGCCTTTTTATTTAATAAAGGAAACAAATTTAAGTCCTCTTTCTTTTTTGCCTTTTTCCTTCCCACTTCCAATTCTCCTTTTTCCTAAACAACACAACAATGCATTTGTTGTGTATCATTCCAGGTCACTGAATAATTAAACTTACAAAATTTCAGAATGATTTTTTACCAATACATAGTATAGTTTTGTGTAACTCTTTACTTACATAAGTAATATTATACAGTGTATATCATTTTGCAACTTGCCTACTCCCTATTTTTGAGACAGATCCATGTTGTAGTATAAATACTAGGTTGGCCATAAATTTCATTCACGTTTTTCAGTATAAACCCACCAATTCATTTCTCTTAAATTGCTATATAACAATCCATGATGGGCTTCCCTGGTGACTCAGTTGTAAAGAATCCACCTGCCAATGCAGGAGACATGGGTTCAGTCCCTGGGTCAGGAAGATCCCCTGGAGAAGGAAATGGCAAACCACTCCAGTATTCTTGCCTGGGAAATCCCATGAACAGAGGAGCCTGGTGGGTTACATGGGGTTGCAAAAGAGTTGGACATGACTTAGCAACCAAACAGCAACAAGTCCATGACATAGGTATGTATTTATATATTCCCTTATTAGTGGACATATAGACTGTCTCCCTTTCTTAAGAAATGTTCTATAATAAACATCCTTACACATAACTCTTTGTGCTTACGTGTGAGTTTTCTCTACTAGATAAATACTTTCAAGCAGAAATGCTGGTTTGTAAACTATGAACATTTTCGATTTTGTCTGACAATTCAAACAAATTTTGCTTGACCAATTTATACTCCTACCCACAGTATGTAAGAATTTGTTTTCTGGAATCCTCTGACACTTTCAGACTTTTAAATTACCATCAATTGGATGCATGAGAAATGGTACTGTTATTTCTATATTTATGTCCCTGATTATTAGAAGTGGGGGTTAACATCTTTTCAAATGTTTATTCTTGAGTTCTCCAGTCTTTAAATTATCTGGTCATATAACCGGACCAGTTTTCTTATTGCCTCCTTTAAATAATGTTGATGATGACAACAGGTTGTTTACTGACTTTCATTATGTAGAGTGACTATTGTTAGAGCACTATCTGTATTAACCTAACTGATTCCTCAGAGTAGCCATATGAAACAGGTTCTATAAGCATCCTTCTTTTTACAGATGAGGAAACTAAGGCCCAAAGAAATTAAATAACCAATCCCAAATTAGAGCTGGTTGGAGGGTGGCACCAGAATTTAATCCTAAGTGGTCTTGTTCCAGACTATTAAACCTGCTGTTAATATTGCCAGTCACACTGCTTGAAATAATTAGTGTCATAAAACAGGAGGATAGAACTGACTCCAAGCTCATATAATTTACATACTGTTTAATCACTCTCAGTGTACTTTTTTTTTTTTGGAAACAAAAATATTAACAGGTGGAATAGATGCAAAGATAATTACAAGTGTAAAATGTATTTTACACATATGAATGCAGCATCTTCATTTTGAAGAAATTGGGATACTCAAAAATGTATTTTTAAAGTATAAAAGTCACTCTATAGCCCAATGCCCAGACTGTTAAACCTTTTAAAATAAAATAATAATGATTTCATTTTTAGTGGCTGTGGCTGTGTGTTTCCTTCCTATTTAAATATATCTAGAATTAAACTGTTTGGAATAAGAAATTATATCAACTCTAAATTAAGGAGGCAATAACATATCCATTTAAAACATATGTCAACATGGAATTAGCATGTCAGATTGAACCAAAGTGGGAAAAAAACCAGCTCAGTCCTACAGGTACTAGTAGAACTTTTGCACACTTGAGGGGAGAACAAATCAGTAAAAACAAAAGAGTGATACATTTTTGCAGAAATGAACATGACTCCAAATTTCCAACTACAGACGGAATAAAGAGTGATTTTTCATGACTGATAAAAATAAACCCAACTATTTGCAGTTGAATTCTGTCATCCAAATGACCCTGACTGAAAGCTTAGAAAAAATGTTTTCTACACAGATGAGAGTAGAAAGCAATTTTCCCTCCTGAGAGCTTGAATATGTTGGTGGTTCAAGTCAAAGTAGATGAAAAGATAAATATTATGTGCTGCTCCTTAGGATGACAAAACAGCAGCAAGTTCATGTTTCTCACCATTTTCTGCACTGAGCACACACATCTGGCTCTAAAAAGAAACCAAGCCAGGCTCCAGGGTCTCTATTCCTCAGCAGCTGAGGCTCTGGCTTAAGCTTCTTCCCGACCCCACCACATATTTCTCCTCTGCCAGCATAGGGCCTGAGCTTACGTCAGTCATTTTCAGTTTGGTCCTGATAATTCCAGTCAAGGTGAAAATCTTCTATCTGGAAAGGGGGTATAACACACAGGGTCCTTACCATTCATAAACATCATTTTTTGGGAAGAATTTCTAGGCAGTCAATTAACAAAGCTTTGTGGGAATGGCCTAGTTGAAAGTGAAGATTTCCAGAGGTAATCAACAAAACAAAAGTCTAGAAAGGAGTTTCCCCAATTTTTTCTCTAGACATTTCTAAATGCTATAGTTAGGAAGTATAGTCACTGTAGCGATTTTTTAATTTTTCTAATGACTTTTTGTGGCTGATAAAAATAAACACAACTATTTGCAGGTGAATTTGTGGGAATGGCTTGGTTTAAAGTGAAACTTCCAAGAGATAATCAACAAAAGTCTAGAAAGGAGTTTCCCTAATTTGTTCTCTAGAAATTTCTAAATGCTATAGTTAGGAAGCATAGTCACTCTAGCTTGCTCTTTGGATAGTCACCAGGTTCATTGGCATTTTAAAAGCTCTGAGAAATCGTCTACTTAGATACAAATGATTGTAGTTTTTTGCTTGGCTGAATTTACCATGAACGAGAACACCAATAACAGAATGCTAATCGACAAACAAGAAGAAACTTCTTTCCTAGTGAAAAGAAAAGTTTGTGTGAACAAGAAACAAGCTCTTTGATAGGGTGATTGGCAAGGCATGAACTAGGAAAGGCTGGGACTCACTGACAAGCATAGATCAGAATGCACACGCAACTAATTATTTCTAATTAGAAAAACCCTCCAAAGTAGAAAACCCAGTTTTAAAAATGTTAAAAATTAAATACACTTTGTCATAAGTAATCATGTTGAGTGTTGCTTTTCCTGATGAGGTATAATCAGGATGTGATGGGGAAATACACTAAAGTTAGCATCAAAAGTCCTGCATTGGAGTTACTGTTCTGCCAGTTATTAGCTATGTGATATATGTGAAATTTGTAATTTTAAAGTTCTATATAAATGCAGGACATTATTAGAATCCAGGACAATTATGGGATTGCTGACATACTCTCAGGATAGCAGAATCTTACATGTTTCCCCAAAGAAACTGTGCAGAATCTTTTGAAGATTGTAATTGCTGTTTTTGTTTTTTTTTTCTAGTTTGGGGCCATTATGAATAAAGCTAGTATAAACATTTTTGTGTACATTTTTTGTGGACACATTTTTATTAGGTACATTACCATCTGTAATGAGTTTTCCCATTTCATTAGATTTTCCTTTTTTTTCCCCCTATCTCTGATAGGGTGCTCACTTCTGCCCCAGTCTTCAATTAGGATTTTCATCTATTTTTAAAGTAATATCTAATGCTGTTCTGATTTCTTTTTGGTTTTTAAGAATTGAAAAGATATTTCAGGACATCAATAGAGCATATGGGGATTCAATTTTTTCTTCTAAGGATGGGTGGAAAAAAACAGAGTTCTTGTGTCAAATGTCCACAGAATGACCTGAACAAGAGTGTTCATTATGTCTGTTTCCATTATAGCTCTAAATTGAGAACAAAACCCAATACCTATCAATAAGAAACTGAGAACTACACATAGTATATTTATACAAAAGAACATATTAAAATAATAAAAAATCACACATGACATGGACAGTCTCATAGATAGTATGTTGGGTGGAAGAAAACATCACAAAATAATACATACTTAAAATCTTTATTTATATGAAATTTAACAACAGGCAAAAACCAACTGATGGGGATGAACTCAGAACAGTGTTTACCTCTGGGAATGGGATGATAGGGTGTGAGTATGACTAGGGTGATACCACTCTAATGGCAGAAAGCAAAGAGGAACTAGAGGCTCTTGATGAAGGTAAAAGAGGAGAGGGAAAACTCTGGCTAGCTTAAAACTCAACATTCAAACACTAAGATCATAGTCTGTATTGTCAAAACTATGGCTTTTCCAGTAGTCATGTATGGATATGAGAGGTGTTATAAAAAAAAGGCTGAGCACCAAACAATTGATGCTTTTGAACTGTGGTGTGGGAGAAGACTCATGAGAGTCTCTTGGACTGCAAAGAGATCAAAACAGTCAATCCTAAAGGAAATCAACCCTGAATATTCATTGGGAGGACTGATGCTGAAGCGCCAATACTTTGACCATCTGATGCGAAGAGCCAGCTCATTGGAAAAGACTCTGCTGGGAAAGATTGAGGGCAGGAAGAGAAGGAGGTGACAGAGGATGAGGCGGTTGGATGGCATCACCAACTCAACGGATATGAGTCTGAGCAAATTCTGGAAGACAGTGAAGGACAAGGAAGCCTGGCGTGCTGTAGTTCATGGGGTCGCAAAGAGTCAGACACAATTTAGCAACTGACCAACAACAAATGACTAGGGTGATTACTAGGAAAGCTATGGGGTGCTAAAAGTGCTTTATATTTCATGTGGATGGAGCTTAACCACATGTATATATATATATGGAAATTTACATCTAGTTGTATACTTAATACATTTGTGTGTTTCACTGTTTGCCATCTTCCGATCCAATCAGTTTTTCTTTAAAAAACAGAAAAAATTTTCATTTATGCTTTTTAATCAATATCCCATCCTTCAAAAATAATTGATTACGTCTATGGAGCCTGCACTGTGCTGAGAGATGTGAATGGCACATCCATGGTTGCTGCCCTTAGACAGCCTAGCAGAAAAGACAGCTGTGGACTAAATAATTATAAAATGATAAGTATACATAAGCAATGTGAAACTCAACGGAGAGGTTAGGGAACAAAGTACCATTTAACTGGAATACCAAGAAGAATGCTTGCCAGAGGGCATGGCATGAGAGAAAGTCTTCTGGGTCCAGAAAAGTCTTCCCAGCATTGAAGCAGATGCTTCTGAAGTGGGAAGAGCCAGGGAAAAGTGGCTAGAGAGGTAAGCAGGGCCCTGAGAGATAGCTAAGTCAGTTCAAGAGAATAATTTAGCTGTTCTGATACATACAACAATTTCAAATTAGAGGTTATTTCAAATTTGCTTGCACGTGCCGCAGTCTTAGATCACTGTCAACACGCAATTGATTATCTTATAGTGGTTGTCCAGTACTGAAAAAAATTCAGATTAACATGGACAAATGGTTACAAATAGCTTTTAACAGACTACAGAACAACCCCAGGAGACTTCATGATTAGATGGCATGAGGGGGTTTACTCCAAGGTCGAAAATAATCACAACAAAAAATCGAGTTAACTGACAGCAGAAGCTAACATGGTTTGTATGGTAGGGATTTCCGTGTGTCAACTTTTGATAAATGAGAAAATTACACATGCATTGTATTTTTAATCACATTTTAAAAAACATACTGAAGAGTTTTAAAATGACATTCTAATGAAACTTTTGTAGAAACCCTGAGGCACTAAGTTTGAAAACCACTGAAGTAGCCCAAAGATTCTGGGTTGAACTTTGATCTTGATCCTGTATGTACAAATCTGGATAAATCACAACTTCTCTTTCAATCATTTATAAAATAGTGGCTCTCTGCCTTTCCTGCTGTATTGGTCCCAGGAGCTTATACAGGGCAGACTTTTCTGGTCTCTTATCTTACAAAAGGAACACCAGTTTTTCAGATATCACTGAAGATATCAGTGATGATGATCAATGACCCCAGCATTAGGGTCTGAATCTTGATTGGTCAATTAAGCTAATCCTTTGGCCAAGTACTCATTATGCTATTGTGACATTGTTCTAGGCAATGAGTTACAAAGGAGAGATATTCTAGGGTGCTTCTGGGGAATGTTTTCTTCTCTCACAGAAAGAGAGAGATTCTGGGAAGGAACTGAGAAGAAATCCCTATTTTTCCTCCTTTAATTGCTGTCATGTGAGGATATTTTGTTGGTGCCATTGCAGCCATCATGTGAGCATGAGGAGAAATAAGATTCTACAACCAGAACTCTGGAACCCTGGAGTTGCCAAACCGTTACTGTTACCACCTTCTTCTAGCATTCTTGCTGTGTGACCAAGAAAATAAAAAAAAAGAAGAAAAAGAAAATAACTGCCCCTGTTGTCTATGTTACTGCTAGGCATTCTGTTAATTACAGCCAAAGTCATCTCAAATGATATACCATGGCATGAAACATTTATAAATTGAATGGCTGAGTGCAATCTAATTGTTGTTGTTCAGTCACCAAATATTGTATGACTCTTTAAGACCCCATGGACTGCAGCACGCCAGGCTTCCCTGTCCCTCACCATCTTCTGGAGTTTAGCCATAGTATCTAACTACACTCTCCTTCTCTTGATCCATGTGGTAATATGCTTTTCTAGATGACATTGCCTTAGAATAAGGAATTTAAGTCTAGATTTCTTTGGGAATGAATGGGATATAATAAAAAGCATATAGAACTTGGCACCTGACAAACTTGGACTTGAATCTGAATTCTCTCACTTAGTAACTGTATGATCTTGGACAAGTACCTTAGTTTTTCCAGGCTTTGGTTTCCTCATCCAAAAATGGAGATAATAATAGACTCTCCCTCAGAGAACTGTGTTATGAAATCATTTAAGACATGTAAGATGCTTAGAACACTGTCTTATATACTGAAAATATTTTAAGGTGTTTGTTATCCTCTTCCTCCTGCTCTTCATCATCACTTCTTTCTCTTCCATTCAGACTTCAAGACAGACATACACTATGTCAAATGCCATTATATACCAACAAATCTGATCCACCACAAAGACAGAGGATATGGCAGTTAAAATCATTCAATATATACTCTCTAATAACTAGAACAATTCTTTTATCAGATAATGCTTTTAAAAGAGTTTCAAAGTCATCAGAAAAAGTCTACATAAAAATACAAGTACTAACTCATTAACTCATATTTCCTTTGGGATTTTGCTTTTGAAAGTACTGGCAGGAGCTTCAGAGGTATTTTCATTTTTTGAAAATTTGGTTTTCAAAATACTTCTAATTGTTACTACTGCATTTCTTTATGCATGATTTAGAAGAAAGGGTGACTGGACTTATTTTCGAGTTCATCTTATAATAACGGTTTATACATTATCCAGTATAAGAATTATTACAACTACCTGCTATAAAATACACAGTTTGATAAACAAATTCCAATGCATCTACTTTAATTTCAACCCTTGCCACCAGAAAGTCATCACTTATAACTTTGAGAGTTAAATGGCCAAAAAAGAGAGAGTCCCTTTATATCACAAAAATAAAAATTAAGAAAATAATGAATTCTTCAGTTCTGTTGCTCTTTCGGGTCTGACTCTTTGTGACCCCATGGAGTGCAGCACGCCAGGCTTCCCTGTCCATCACCAGCTCCCGAAGCCTACTCAAACTCATGTCCATCACGTCAGTGATGCCATCCAACCATCTCATCCTCTGTCATCCCCTTCTCCTGCCTTCAATATTTCCCAGCATCAGGGTCTTTCAAATGAGTCAGTTCTTTGCATCAGGTGGCCAAAGTACTGGAGTTTCAGCTTCAGCATCAGTCCTTCCAATGAATATTCAGGACTGATTTCCTTTCATATGGACTCGTTGGCTCTCCCTGCAGTCCAAGGGACTCTCAAGAGTCTTCTCCAATACTACAATTCAAAAGCATCAATTCTTCTGTGCTCAGATTTCTTTATAGTCCAACTCTCACATCCATACATGACTACTGGAAAAACCATAGTTTGGACCAGAGGGACCTTTATTATAAAGTAATGTCTCTGCTTTTTAATAAGCTATCTAGGTTGGTCATAGCTTTTCTTCAAAGAAGTAAGCGTCTTTCATGACTGCAGTCACCATCTGCAGTGATTTTGGAGCCCAAAAATATAAAGTCTCTCACTGTTTTCACTGTTTCCCTATCTATTTGCCATGAAATGATGGGACCAGATGCCATGACCTTAGTTTTCTGAATATTGAGTTTTGAGCCAACTTTTTCAGTCCCCTCTTTCACTTTCATCAAGAGGCTCTTTAGTTCTTCACTTTCTACCACAAGGGTGGTGTCATCTGCATATCTGAGGTTATTGATATTTCTCCCAGCAATCTTGATTCCAGCTTGTACTTCATCCAGCCTGGCGTTTTGCATGATGTACTCTGCATATAAGTTAAAGAAGCAGGGTAACAACATACAGCCTTGACGTAATCCTTTTCCTAATGGAACCAGTCTGTTGTTCCATGTCCCGTTCTAACTGTTGCTTCTTGACCTGCACACAGATTTCTCAGGAGGCAGGTCAGGTGGTCTGGTACTCCCATCTCTTTCAGAATTTTCCACAGTTTATTGTGATCCACACAGTCAAAGGCTTTGGCATAGTCAATGAAGCAGAAGTAGATGTTTTTCTGGAACTCTCTTGCATTTTCAATGATCCAGTGGATGTTGGCAATTTGATCTTCAATTCCTCTGTCTTTTCTAAATCTAGTTCGAACTTCTAGAAGTTCATGGTTCACGTACTGTTGAAGCCTGGCTTGGAGAATTTTGAGCATTACTTTACTAGCATGTGAGATGAGTGCAACTGTGTGGAAGTTTGAGCATTCTTTGGCATTGCCTTTCTTTGGGATTGGAATGAAAACTGACCTTTTACAGTGCTGTAGCCACTACTGTTTTCCAAATTTGCTGGCATATTGAGTGTAGCACTTTCACAGCATCATTTTTTAGGATCTGAAAAAGCTCAGCCAGAATTCCATCACCTCCACTAGCTTTTGTTTGCAGTGATGCTTCCTAAGGCCCATTTGATTTTGCATTCCAGGATATCTGGCATTGCAGGCAGAGCCCCCAGGCAATCCCAATGAATTCTTAGTACTCAATTAACTAAAAATGGCTTGACCCCTCAGCACAGGGTCACATGACTATAGGATTTAATGCCTTGGTCCAAGGCTTGCCATAGGATTCTTTATAAAAGAACAGTCTTTTGTTTTCTGAAATTAGCTGATGATAATAATCATCAGATCCAGTATGATGCATAAGAGAATCTCTTTTAAGAAAATTTCCCCCAAATAAGTAAATTACATAATGCAACAGAGAAAAAGAAGGGCATGGCACTACTGATCTGAATGTAGTAAGTAACAATAAAGAATAAAGCAAGTACCAGATAAAGAGTGATCATACAGCCTAGTTTTCCCCTGACCATTCCAGTGTACACCTGTTGCCCCTGCACAAGTGCTCACAATGCCTCCTTTTACTCTCAAAAGTAATCTGGGTTGGATAACAAATTATATACAACGGAAAAGGGGATGATGTTTTTAGACGAGACTGTTGGGACAGGCTTCCCAGAACCAGTAGGACTTACAAGGTGACTTGATGACCAGGGCAGGGGGTGATGGAGGGAGGCAGTAAGAAAAGTCAGGCTATAGCTCAATCTCACATACCAACCAAGAGAGACCTGCTGAGAATGTGCAGGCTCTTCATTCATTCACTTACTCACTCTCTCAACCAATATGTGTAGAGCACACACGCCACAGCGGGCACATTGTAGTAGAGGAGGAGCGAGCAAGGGAGAAGTAGAATTTTCTAAAAAATTAACAAATAAATAAACTGGTTATTTTCATATAGTGATAAATACTCTAAAGAAAATTCAAAAGGATGACAGGTTAGTGGGGAAAGAAAAAAGGCTGGCTGCTCTAGACAAGGCTCTCGAAAGAGCTGGACTGTGAATTCTGACCTGAATGAAGAGAAGCCAGCACCTGTGAAATGATGTGAGGAAACACATGGGGCCCTGATGTGGGACAAGCTTGGTCTGTGGCTGCCATGATGGAGAGGGAGAGTGACCATCATGGGATTAGACCAGGCAGGTTCGGCAGGGCACTGCAGCTCAGGGGATGAGCACACATTTGCTCACAAGCAGAAAGTGAAGGCATGTGGACAACAAGCAGGCAAACGACTTAATGTGAATCCTGTTTAGAGAAATCACTCTGGTGGACTGGGTGGCAAACAGAATACAAAGAAGCAAATGCAAATAGGAGCCCAGTAGGGACAAAGAGATGACACTGCTTAGGCAGGTGGCTGCAGGGGAAACAGAAGGAATTAGATGGATTTAAAACATGTTTTGGAGGGAAGCTGTCAGGGTTGCTAAAGGTTTTCTGAGGTTGAGGAGGTGGGGAGTAAGTGGCAGAGAGAAACGAAGACTAATTCTTGAATTTGGTATAAAACTGGATGTATAGTATTATGAACACAATTACTGAAATGGAAGCACAGTTCCACTTTCAAGCATCCATTCATGCTTTGATCAAAGATCAACTGACCTGGACAAAGGAAAATGCTGATTCATATTATGAATTCCTAGAACAAAGTGAAAGTGAAGTCGCTCAGTCACGTCCGACTCTTTGCGACCCCGTGGACTGTAACCCACCAGGCTCCTCCGTCCATGGGATTCTCCAGGCAAGAATACTGGAATGGGTTGCCATTTCTTTCTCCAAAAAAGTCCATGGAATTCTCCAGGCCAGAATACTGGAGTGGGTAACCTAGCCCTTCTCCAGGGGATCTTCCGAACCCAGGAATTGAACCAGGATCTCCTGCATTGCAGGCAGATTCTTTACCAACTAAGCTATGAGGGAAGCCCTAGAACAAAACCTGTTTCAAATCCATCTTTTCGTCTCCTGCAGTAAGTAAGTGTTCCATTGCACCTAAACACTCAAGAAAATAGTAATGAATGGCTGAATGGAAGTTTTCTTGGTGAATCATTCTATACAGTTCAGGAAAACTTCGAGAGGAATAGAGGTTAGCTTTGTTAAGCAATTCATTCACTTGTTTTCTCACTTACTGGCTCCTTAACTCCTCGAACACATTTATTTAGGACTTACTTTGTGCCAGGCATTGTGCCCTGCAGATACGTGAGTTACACAGTGCCACTGCTAGGGCAGAAACATTTTTTGACAGCAAGTAACACAGGACTCTAAAGTTAACTAAAAGTCTGGGAGGGCTTCCTTGAGGAAGAAATTCTTGAGCGAAATTCTAAAGGCATGAACTTGACAGAAGTAAATTCGTGCAGTAAGAGGACCCAAAAGAAGCCCTTGTGACTGGAGTCGAGGGGCCAGGGTGGCCAATGAAGAGGCTGAGAGGTCTGGAAGCAGGCTCTGCAGGGCCTTATAAAGAGAGACAGCTGGAGTTTTAAAGCAGGTGAGACATGGTCACATTGCATCTTGAAGACTGCCTGTGGCAAATGACTAGATTGATGGAGGTCAGTCAAGGGCTGACACTGGTCACTTTTCTTTCGCAGCTGATTAGCATTTCTTAGGCCATCCAGAGATATAACATAGACTGAATAACTGTCTTTGGAGAGGTTTGGATTAAGAAGGAGAAGGAAAAGAAGGGACAAGGAAGGGGAGGGGGAGGAAGCAGCAGCAGCAGCAATGTAGGCAAGAAGCTCAAATTCTGGCATGCAATTTCAAACACCTAGGTAACATATCCGAAGCTTCCCAAGATACTTAACTACCAAAGAATTTCACTACTGAAGAAACAGCTAAGAAAAGGACATTTTTTGAAATTAACTTCAATTTTAAACTAACATTCCCCCCCACATTTTAAGTATAAGGCATGTTCATTTTTTAACAAAAAAAAATAATGAAATAAAGCAAATACAAAAAAAAAAACAAAAAACAGAAAACCTTTATTATCTCCCCAAAACAGCCTGTTAATATTTTACTGTATTTCTTGGCATACTTTTGACTAAATTTTCATCTCTCTTTTTTTTTTTTCTTAACAGATTTGTTAAAAGACTGCTTATACAGTTTTGTTTACTTTACTTTTCACATGCTGCTGTTAAGTCACTTCAGTCGTGTCCGACTCTGTGCGACCCCATGGACCGCAGCCTACCAGGCTCCTCCATCCATGGGATTTTCCAGGCAAGAGTACTGGAGTGGGGTGCCATTGCCTTCTCCATTACTTTTCATGTAATTTAACACAATCAAGAGAAATAAAACCTCCCTCTTTGTAACTTTACCCGAGATTTCAAGGAACCCTATTTTCTCCTCTCTAATCAAACATGCAGCTTATAGATCACATGTGATGAACTGCTGGTCTCCTGTGAGTCATGGCACTGTTAAACCTTTGTAATATTTATTTATTTTCATCATTGACAGAAACGTCTGATTCCTCCTTACATTCATAAGGGCTTGCTGGCTCATTGATGAAGGAATGTCAAAAACTACTAAAAATTTTGAAGAGGGCAACTTATTTTCCATGACAAGCTGGCCATACGTGACATCAAAACAGCTACAACTATGATATTCCAAAGATAGGATCTAAATTCTGTTGTGCATGCTTGCAAAGTCGCTTCAGTTGTGTCCAACTCTTTGTGACCCCATGGACTACAGCCCACCAGGATCCTCTGTCCATGGGATTCTCCAGGCAAGAATACTGGAGTGGGTTGCCATGCCCTCCTCCAGGGGATCCTCCCAAACCAGGGATCGAACCCTTGTCTCCTATGTCTCCTGCATTAGCAGGCAGGTTCTTTATCACTAGAGCTACCTGGAAGGCCAAATTGTTACCATTTTTAAATGTCATAACTTTAATAAACCCATAAAGCTTAATATAATTCATTATATTTACTAGAGTGGTTCTAATTTTAAGAAATTATCGCCAACCAAATAACAGACATCCTAGAAGTACTTTTCCTTGTTCGGGTTTGGGAAGTGGGGTGGCTTAAATAACAACATCATTTCCTTTGCCTGGGAAATAAATGAAATCACAGTATGCCAAGTTGCACATATTTTTCATTAGCACTTAGCCACCATGTCTATACTGAGATCCATTTATCTCATACGATTTTTTTTTTTTTTTACTTCTTTTCAGATAAAATTTTCAAATGCTTACATTTCACTGCATATTGGTTGATTGGATAATTTGAACATCAAAGGAAACTTTCATTTAATTTAAGCTGTAAAGTTGTCTTTTGCTTTATTAACTCTCAATCAATAAACAAGCAATTTGGAAATGTAATCAGGAAATGCTTCCGATTGGCTGACAATGTATCAAAGGCAGGCTTCAAGGCAACAGCAGGCTGTAACAAGCAGTTTATTACCAGTAGCTGTTACTGACATTAGTCAAAACCAAGAAAGATAAAATGGAATAAGAAATGTAATGCTGGAGGAGCCTTGGGCGCTGTGTTCTCTTCTTCCTTTTGAAAACTGCAAGCCTGTCTTTGATATGATAACAAATATAAACTGTTTAAAAACACCAAATGCAGAAAAACTGAGCCTAGCCTGTCATGGAGTTAATCCATTCCGGAGTGACACACAAACAGTGTAACATCCAGCAGATATATGTTATGGAAATATTTTGAATTGGATTTACATGTAGTGAGCAAATTGGAACTTTTGATTTTTACCAGATATTGTAATATGCATGTTCTCATATTAACGGAGTGTAATCCTATTTGAAGATAATGAGTTTTCAACAGGCTCTGCAATTGGAAGCTACGTGTAAAAAATTGTTTGGTTTTTAACTAGAGATGGGCAAAGAGAACTGAACCCTAAATTTGCAAGGTAGCTTTGCTTTATGTCAGTCTGCTCACAGTATTTTGCCCTCGGTTACTGCTTACCAGAGATTTCTGGGACTGATGTGTTTTAGGCTCCCCTCTTCCCCTTTATTCTGGACTGTCCATCCCTGGGCAAAGAGCAAAGAGCACTTGACAGGGACTTTTCTTTGCACACTTCTTATAGTCATTCTAGACAGTTTATGCATATCTTTCAGACAATTAAAACAGGACAGAGGGGGAAAAAGCCTTTGCCCTTGTTGGTTTGAAACCTCCTTTATATATTGAGCAGAGATTCACAGAATTATTTTTCATTGCACTCAGAACATGTTAAGTCACACTGGTAGCAAAATCAAATAGACTTACACAAAGCAGAGATAAAAGAACCAAGAAGAGATTCTACTTTTTATTGCTTTCTGAGGCATCTCTGCCTTGGCACGCTGGGCATGCTTAGCCCAGGTGTCTTTCCATCACCAGGTGAGGAGTTTCCCAAAAAGAGCAGCTAGAGATCTCCATATTTCAAAATAAACAATATATATGTTGTGTGAAGAAGCTTTGCCTTAGGAACTGACAATATATATTGAAATGAGTCTAGGAGACCTAGCTGGTGGATTGTACCTAGGTTATTGACTATCATTTCTGTCCACTTTTCCTCTGGTGTCCAGACCCATTAGTCATTTTCTCTGAATAATTGGCTGACCACCTGCCCAATTTGTCTTCAATATATAAAGACAGTGAAATGTCATAAAAACTCGTTTTGGTAAATGTCCTTAATTTTGCATATGGGTATTTAAGATGTGGGCTTCCCTGGTGACTCAGTGGTAAAGAACCCACCTGCCAACGCAGGGGTCTCAGATTCGATTCCAGGATTGGGAAGATCCCCTAGAGAAGGAAATGGCTACCCCCTTCAGTATCCTTGCCCGGGAGATCCCATGGACAGATGAACTTGATGTGCTATTACCTCACTATTGAGCCACATGATATGCTTCTTAAAATATCCTTCCAGTTTATTTTCTGCTTATAGATACAGATGTATCGTGGAATTAAAAATCTATGCATGTGCAGAATTAGCAACTTTTCCATTGTGACCTACTCCTATAATGATGAAAGCAAACCTCTGAGTTGATTTGACTACCTGATTTTAACTGACAACTGATTTCAAACTGATTTAAATTAGCTAAAAATTTTGATTCATTGGGCATACTACAAATACTAGGGAAAAATATTTTACTTAATGATTGTCATTTAAGAATTTCATGACGTTCAACCAAGCAATTTTGGAGTATCTCCAGTTCCTAAATTAGTGTTATTATTATTTTTTTTTTTGGTCAAGTTACTTTGTAGGCATTTGAAAATCACCTTCTGAAAAACAAAGATGTTGTATTTGATACTGAAGTTGGGAAATGCCACATATCCCTTTAACATCTCTATAGGACAGCACCCATATTGTAATATAGTCTCTAATGATAGATTTTTAAGGTTTTTTTATTTTTTAATTCAGGAATAGTTTATATACAATATTAAGTAAATTTCAGTTGTACAACATAGTTATTCATAATTTTTAAAGGTTATACTCCATTTATAAGTATTACAAAATATTGACTGTGTTCCTTGTGCTTTACATTATATCCCTGTAGCTTACTTTATTCACAGAAGCGTGTCTTTCTCAGTCCTCTATCTTGCCTCTCCCATCCTTCCCTTGCCCCACTGGTAAATGCTGGTTTTTTTTTCTGTATTTGTGAGTCTGCTTCTTTTTTTACTTACTAGTGTTTTTGTTAGATTCCACATATAAGTGATATCAGACAGTATTTGTCTTCCACCTCAAGTTAACTCATTGGAAAAGACCCTGATGCTGGGAGGGATTGGGGGCAGGAGGAGAAGGGGATGACAGAGAATGAGATGGCTGGATGGCATCACCGACTTGATGGACATGAGTTTGAGTAAACTCCGGGAGTTGGTGATGGACAGGGAGGCCTGGCGTGCCGCAATTCATGGGGTCGCAAAGAGTCGGACACAACTGAGTGACTGAACTGAACTGAACTGAAGCATAATATTCTCTAAGTCCACCCAGGATTTTTTAACGATAATTGGATTTTTAAAAATCAGCTTCTGATTCACAGAGAGGAAAACATTTTTAATCAGTATTCTTATGACTGTACCAAAATTCAAAATGTTTGTTCTTTGGAAGCAAAAATAATAAAAGTCTCCTCAGCTTTGTAGTGAAAGACTGAACAAACAGTTCAAACTCACAGAGCAACACACTGAGAAGAAAGCATGTACCACCAACAATTAAAACACAAAGAAATAGAGAACACACCAACATTTATATTGCCCACCCTTGTTTTCTATGCTCACAGTGCATAATTAAACATCTATTAACATCAATGGGAATATGTGGAGGCCAAATAATTACCTTTAAATAGATTTATCATTCATCTATTAGCACTTGAAGACTAAATAAAAGTAGTCAGCAGTTTAAGAGTTTTAGAAATTTTTTTTTGAGATTGATCCAAAAAATCTATGTGAGGTTATTTATATCATCTGCAGCTTTGTGCCTCTCAGACAGAATGTGGATTTATCAATGTTGAAACAAAACTTAAGGGGAGAAACATTAGATATTGTGAAAAGAATAAAGAGTGGCAATTGTTTAAAGACCAAGGGCAGTGTGGTGCTAGAGAGAAAAGAGGCACACATGGTGTCATTTATTCGTTCTAGAAGATTACTGTGATGTCTCTCTGCTTTCACTATGCTTAACAGAGAGTGAAGCAATTTGTTATCAACTTGGTTTGATATAAGTAGGAGTGTTGAGGCAGTGGCTAAGAAGATTACTTTGCTATAGTCTAACACATGTATGTAAGAAATAAAAATATCAGGAATCTTTAAAAAGTATCATGATTTCCATTTTGTTTCTTACTTATGAAAAAAAATGTATACTGGCACAATCAGGTCATTGTAGGGAGCAGAACTCTGGAACTTCTTTGTAAAATAAGACTTGCACCTACATCACTGATTCTATAAGTTATGATTTAAAAGTGCCAAGGGGCAAGTGGGCTATGTATTTTTAATTACATATAAAGTCCCTAGGGTCTCGCAGATAAACAGAGAATATGTGACAATAATTTACACTACAGAATACACAGTGTATAGAACTTGACATTCTTAACCTAGGTATTAATTGAATATGCAACATTTTTAAATATTGAAGACATGAGTTTGAGGAAAAGGGAAGAATATAGGATGATTCCTAAGAGTTTGGCTGGAAGAATGTGTAGAAGATAGTGTCATTCAATGTAATGAAGAAGATGGAAGGGGACAGTTCTACAGCAGAATAAATTAATATTTACATTTTGAACATGTTATTTTGAGACATCTACAAGTCATTGAGGTCAAAATGGTGATGTCCTGAAGGCTGCTGAAAACATGAGGACAGTGATCAGAGAAAAACCTGGGATGGATAGCTGCATGTGGGAATCACCAGCATGAAGTCAGAGTGGGTTAAAGGAGTGAGCGCAGAGAAAGGAAAGAGCTTAGAATCAAGAAGAAGCCCATATGTAGAGTCTGATAGGGAAGCAAAGGAGGCTGGTCATGAAGCACCAGTGAATGAGGAAGAGAGCCAATAAAGAGTGGAGCTGCTAGATTCAAAAGAAGAAACAAGGAGAAGATATACATTGTTCTGAGTGATTCTTAGAACTCAGGAAGAATAAGGATGGGAACACAGGTGACCATTGGCTTTGACGACATGGACGTCTCTGGTGTCCTTGACAGAAGTGATTCTAAGACAAGGGTAGTAGCATACCAGGGTGCGTGTCTTATAAGAATGAACTGAATAGACAGCCTCAAGGATGAGAAATCTGAATTGCGGAGAATAAGAAGATAGGGTTTTCTTTGTTGCTGTTGTTTTTCTTCTAAGACAAGCGATAAGAAAGAATGTTTATATGTTGATAGAAATGACCCAATGTACGGAGTTTGACATTGTAAGAATAAGACAATTACAGAAAATGAAATAACTGAGAATTTAGGAAATGATGGAATCTGGGCTTGATAGGGGCAGTAGTAATAGAAGGTTAATTAATATCAACCTGATATTAATAATAGGAGAATATTTGCTTCATTGTCGCAAGAAGGAAGAAGGTGACGACTGATTCAAGGAACACTATACGCCTACTGTCATACTGATAAATGCCTACTGCCATCGCAGTGTGTCTTCAACACACATGCTGTAGTAATAATTGTATTTTAAAGAATTCTTGGTGGTTTAGTCGCTAAGTCATGTCCGGCTCTTTGTGACCCCATGAACTAGAACCTGTCAGGCTCCTCTGTCCATGGGATTCTCCAGGCAAAAACACTGGAGTGGGTTGCCATTTCCTTCTCCAGGTGAACTTCCTGACCCAGGGATCAAACCCAGGTCTGCTGCATTGCAGGCAGATTCTTTACTGACTGAGCTATGAGGGAAGCCACTTGACTTATCATAAATAAGATTATATAAGAAATAATTTCAAAGAAGAAAAAAAAGTCTAAAAACTAAGTGGCTTCCATTGTAAAGGGAACTTTTGCATAGCTCTGAATTAAACACCATTGAGCAAATGTAGATTTTGATTACTTTCAGCTTTTACATTTGGGTAATGACCTTTATTTTCATATCACCACCACCATTTTATTAAAACAGCACTTCTTATAACTTTCTCACCTTTAACACCTATGATTATGATAAACCAGTGATTCTCAAAGTGCAGCCTTTGATTCCTTCCTGAGACTCTTGTTAAGAGTTTCCAGGGGTTGAAACTATTTTTACAATAATACTAAGATATTTTTTGGTCTGTTTCACTGTGTTGACATTTATACTGATGGTACAAAAACACTGACATGAATAAAACTGCTGGTACCTTAGCACAAATCAACATAGTGACACTAAATTGTACCAAGAACTACTGTTTTTGGTTTTGGTTTTAACCATCATACACTCCCAGTAAATCACAGAAACAAAAAAAAGCCAGTTCCATTCGAGGATGCCCTTGATGAAATAATAACTATCATTAATTTAATTAAATATGTTACATTATTAATTTTGTAAAATTAACACCTTGAGTACATGGCTTTTTAATATTTTGTGTGATAAAATGTGAAAAACACACAAAAGCACTTTTGTTGCATATTGAAATACTATGGTGATCTTTTGACACCATTGTGAGCCTACTTGGTTGCCTTTCCATGACCCATTTTTACTTGAAAGTACAATTATCAGATTAAGTATGGTTATTCAGATGTAAATGTTGTGTTACTCACTCAGTTGTGTCCCACGCTTTAGGAGCCCATGGACTGTAATCCACCAGTCTCCTCCGTCCATAGAATTTTCTAGGCAAGAATACTGCAGTGAGTTGCCATTTCCTTCAGGGGATCTTTCTGACCTAGGGATTGAACCCAGGTCTCTCACAGTGCAGGCAGACTCTTTACCGTCTGAGCCACCAGGGAAGCCCAGATGTAGATATTTGGCAGATATTTTCTTAAGTGTGTTAGTCGCTCAGTCATGTCCAACTCTTGATGACTCCATAGACTGTAGCTCACTAGGGTCCTCTGTCCATGAAATGCTCCAGGCAAGAATACTGGAGTGGGTAGCCATTCCCTTTGCCAGGGGATCTTCTCTACCCAGGGAACCTGATCTCCCATATTGCAAGCAGATTCTTTACCATATGAGCCACCAGGGAAGTCCCATCTTTCTCAAAAATATCCACAAACAACCTATTAGTTCAAAGAGAATATTTGACAGTGGTTACTGCCAATGACAAAATTTCAGTTTAAGTGAAAACTTGAATTTTAAAAGATCTGCATTCACTACTATGATCTTGACAGTTTATCAACATTTAAAGTCTTTTCTGAAGATATCAGCAACATTGGTGATATGATTTTTTAAAAAATATGTATCACATAATTAAAAGAATCAATATTTGGAAAGTCTACATAAGTCAATAAATCAAAATTTTCTAAATGATCAATGCACGATTTTATAGAAGATATACAGGTAAAAGACTCATTTAAAGTATGAGATAGGTTAATGGATTTCAATGTAACAATATGGAAATTTCAATGACTTTTTTTCAGGTTATGCATTGCAACTTCTTTAAGAAACCACCACTATCAAGTTTTTGCACAATATCAAAGAATACTCACAGTTATCTGAAAAGGTTAACAGAATATTTCACTTTTTTCTAACTATGTATCTGTGCAGAGCTGAGTTTTCTTCCTATGATTCAACCAATTCAACTTATTGCAAGATGTGCAGGTATGAAAGGGTTTTCCTTACAGCTCAGTCGGTAAAGAATCTGCCTGCAGTGCAGGAGATCTGGGGTTCGAGCCCTGGATTGGGAAGGTCCCCTGGAGAAGGAAACGGCAACCTACTCCAGTATCCTTGCCTGGAAAATCTCATGGACAGAGAAGCCTGGTGGGCTGCAGTCCACGGGGTTGCAAAGAGTTGGGCACTGAAAATGTTGTTCTATTTAGCTAGACTTGAAAGACATTTTGGAAAAAAATGTGAAACAATAGCATTCTCTTTTTTGCTTTGGGAAAAAAAAGTTGTTTTTCATAGAAAATGTTAATGATATATACATAACTACTTTTAAACTGAACTAGTAGGCATTTAAAAGATATTTACCTATAAATTATTTTATGATTAATATTAATAAATATTATCCACATAAACAAAAGTTCTTTGAAGTCTTCAAATCTTTCAAGAGACCAGAGGGTGGTAAGACCAAAAGTTTGAACTTCATGGCATAAAGAGAATACTTAAACAATGTGTCTGGGTAAAGAGTAAAGGATATGCTTTCCTATTTTTACTTGTAATTTTTTAATATTTGCAAATCATGTTCCCTGATTATTGATCTTAACATGTTCAATTTTCAACATGATTGCATTTTAGACAAAGACTATTGTGTTTAAGTTGACAGGGAGATTAGTGTTTTAATATTTACTTTCATATTTAAATAATAAATATATATGTATATTAAACTGAAAATGGTAGTCCTTTGGAAAATTCAGGCTCTCTGAATTTCAGTCCTTTGACTAATTTTCACTGGGCTATGAGGAGGGCTGCAGGAATGGTGCTGAGGCAAGGTACAAACATTTGGTTTACACTCCCAGGTCTGTGCTTTAAGAGTAAACCCTATGGGCCTGGAATTTCTCATATTTACAAAAAGGAAATTTATCTCGATTTTTTTTCTTGTCATTTTTTAAAAAAATTACTTTTTAATTGAAGGATAATTGCTTTACAGAATTTTGTTGCTTTCTGTCAAACATTAACATGAATCAGCCAGAGGTGTACACATGTCCCCTCCCTCTTGACCCTCCCTCCCATCTCCCTCCCCGTCCCACCCCTCTAGGTTGACAGAGAGCCCTGTTTGAGTTCCCCAAGACATACAGCAAATTCCCATTGGCTATCTATTTTACAGATGGTAATGTAATGAGTTCTATGTAATTCTGATAAAGATGTCAACCTACATCTAGTTTAAAACAGTTATCCAGGCAAAAGAGAGGTGAGCAATCAAAAGCAATTTCAAGATAACCTAAGTTCTTAACCTTCTCTTTTTTACTATCACAAAGACCACAGTAATAATCCTTACAACAGCCATTTCCTCCTCATTTGTTTCTATCTATGAGCTCCCCAACCCCACTCTCCATAACTCCATTTTCCTTATAAGATTGCATCAGAAAAGGAAAAGAATAGATCTAGCAGGACTGTACTCTCCTTTAGTTTATGTTGCCCCACTTTGCAGAAGCTAATATGCAAAGCATTTGTGCATCCTGCATAATACTCTACTTTACAGGAATTCTATAATATTTTAATCATTTCCCCGTAAAGGACATAGAAAATATTTTCAGATTTTGTGTCAGTATAACATAGCCTTCAAATAACATCTTTACACATGTAACTGTAAACATTTTTGCATTATATCTTCAGAATAAATGCTTGAAGTCAAATTGTTTTAAGTTGTTCTACTGGAAGACTGGACAAATTCTTATTTCTACCAACATGTAGATCAACACCTGCTTCCCCAAACCTTCCTCAACACCAGATTTGAAACAACTTTAAGTTTTTTCTGTCAGACTGATAGATTAAAAAATCTCATTACCATACTTATTTGATTTTCTTTAATTACTACTTTTTATTAATTAAAAAGCATTTTTTATGTCTACTGCTCATTTGAATTTCTTTCTATAAAGTACCTATTCATGACTACTTTCTAATAGTCCTAACAAATTATTTTCTTTACCCTCCAATTTACAAATATTTTTCCAGTCTTTTATTCCTCTTTCTATTTTATTCAAACTGCTTTGTCTAGGTAGATAATTTTTATTGTTTTAATTAGTCTAACCTATCAATACATTTACTTGCAACTTTTCGGTTTTATGCTTACATGCCCTAAACCGTTTTTAACTACATGCTCTTTCCAGGTCTTTAATGATTTCCTTCTTATTCTCAAATTCTTGAGTTAACTAGAATTTATTATGAGTGAGGAGTGAGACAAAGCTCTAGCTTCACTTTTTTCCAAATGGCTAGCCAGTTGTCCCAATACCCTTTATTGAATAATCCATCTTTTCCACAATGTGTTGAAAGGCCACCTTTATCATATCCTAAATTTGTACATTGTCCTCTATCTCTGACCTCTCAGAATAGGGAGTTATAGGTGAATGATAAGAAACAAAGGAAGAAAAAAAAATGAAACAGAAAACAGAATGGTTAAATTAGATCAGGAAAAAAATGAAATAATTTTTAGAGGAATACTAAAAACTAAGCATCATATTTTTCTATTCTTCCTGGATCCAAGAGAATATTCTGCTATTGTTAACTAAACCACAGAAAATCAGAAGTATCACTATCTTACCCGTGAGTGTTGTATTATTATTGCAAATAGCGTAGGATAAAGAGATGAGCACAATCTATTATCATTTTTCTTAATCTTGGATCATGAGTAATTTTGTGACATTGGGAGAGTAAAGTGTCTACAAAAGATCTTGTACATTGTAGGTATTCAATACAAAAAACCCTCTGTTGCTAGTATGTACAAGAGCCCACCACCATCAACACTCTGATTCTGTTTTGTTTCCATTTTCATGAAAAGAGACTATTTTTAACTGTAGGAGGAAAGCATAAAAAATTTTGTGGTGGATGTGATGAGGCGTAAGCATGGAGGGAAATGGAAAGGCATTATACACTTTCAAGCACCTACATACTATTTTGATCCTCCTTGAGAAAAGGTTACAGATTCAGAAGCAGATGGGTCAGACCCATAAAGAGCCTGGGAGTAGCTCTGAGATCACTTGTGGTCCAGAGTTGGGAAGACACTGTTTTCCTCAGATGTGCACAGAGTTCAGCACCTCACTGAAGCTACAAAGACAGAGACTCGGGGAGCACTGGTAGAAGACACCCTTGACAGAGCATTCATTTCTCACGGCGCTAGCAAGGCTTCAAGAGTCTATTTTTGGCAGCATTTGTGGGAAGGGGAGAAATGGAGTGGAAGAAAGAACAGGACAAAGGAAGTTTAACAAATGCAACTGAAGTCCATCTTTCAGTCGCATGTGAGGTATCTCTTTGTAGGACGCTGATAGCAGACAGGCTAGGGTTGGGACTTCAGGCCTGTTCCTCCTTGTGTGGAAACTCTCAAGGTAAGAGATATTTGGACTCCCAAACATATGGAGAATGACTGAATGAACCAATAATGAGTGGTCTTCTCTACAAAATTAATGCGTTTTAGCACTCTAAGTGGTTGATCTCACTTGGACTGAACATTAAAAATATGCCAATTTAGCACAAAGTACAAGCAATACAGTCTTTGAAATTTAGAAAGTAGAAATTGTTAGAGAGTAATTGGCTACTTCAAAATCCTTATAGTGGTGTGGGATTGTTTTTGATCATGTTTTTAACCTCCGCCACTGAGTCTGATCTCTTCCTAATATCACCATCTATAAATGTATATTTTCTAGTAATTATAAAATATGAAACTCAGAGGTGAAAATCCTCAGCTCAGAGGTCCTAAGTGAAGTTCAGGGCAAATAGGACATGCATGTGTTAGGAATCCAGAGGCAATATTGTTTGATATAAGCAAGAAGGAACTTAGAGGGGATTATGGGTTGATATCTACGCCTAATTTTTGTCTTGGATTCCCTGATGACTTGATAGCTAAGTTAATTCTCAACAGAGAGAGAAGTAAATAGATGAGGCAATCAATCATGCCCTTGCCCACCCCCACCTGCCAGGTTCCAAGTTTGGCTAGTCAAGAAAGTTTCCCTGATCAACAACTACACAGTGTGGGGGAATGAAATCCAGGGTTCCTTATCCCCCAGAAAGTACAATTTAAAGAACTCTTCAAAGTGACTGTCCTGAGAAAACTGGATTTATACAATCTGGAGTTATTTAGGACTACCATCCTGGAGAAAAATATTCTTAATATGGTTTTATCAGCATATTGATAAAATAATGTCTTAAGTGGGCTTCCCTGGCGGCTCAGTAGTAAAAAACCTGTTTGCAGTGCAGTAGAGGCAGGTTCAATCTCTAGGTTGGGATGATTCTCTGGACAAGGGAATGGCAACCCACTCCAGTTTTCTTGCCCGGGAAATCCCATGGACAGAGAAGCCTGGTGGTTTACAGTCCACAGAGTCACAAAAGAAGTGGACATGACTTAGTGACTAAACAACAACGTCTTAGTAGTATGTTTCTGAACTATAAAGTTTAGAACATTAAAATATGTTTAACAAAACACCCTGAGTTAAATGACTAATACACTGATTGACATATATGCTAAGGTATTTAAACAAATGCTCCCCAAAGAGGGTGGTATTTGATTAAACCAGGTAAACACTGCATTCTGCCAGGGATGGGTGGTCCAGGCACAACTGGCTACAAGGTTAGTTTCTTGGTTCTTTATGTGAATTAACATGAATTATCTTCTGCACAAAAGACCAACAGAGGAACAGAAACTCAGAAAGTGTGTTAGTACATTTCTCCCAGCACAATATTTTGAAGAAATCACAGGCAAACTTTGATACAACCAAATGGAAAATCTTTACAATTTATAAAGATTCTAAGGAAAAAGCTGCAAAACTACAAATGTGACTTCCTTTAATGGCAAGTAGATACTGGTTTCATAGCTTCAAGAATTTTGATCATTTCCTCATTTTAAATAACTACCAAAGCCACAGGGTAGATGATGAAGCTGTGGGACTTCTCTGCACTAAAACAATGGATTTGCAAAGAAGTCCAAGCCCTGAATCAGATTTTAATTAAAATAGTCTTGCTTAAAAGCAAAGGTCCTCCCAAAATGCATTTCTTCATAGAGAAAGCACAAGCTTAACATTTTAAAAATACAAAGAAATTGACTGGCCTATGCTTGGTATAAATGTTGAGAGATTTAACTATGTTAGAATTTTTATCACGATTGTGTCATTTTGTTTCTGGTATTAGCGCTCTTCTTATTAAGTCCAGGATTTGAGTATCTTTCCTAATCCCAGGTTTCCCACAATCCCCTTTATCTGCATGGCAAGATTCTGCAGACCTCAAGATTTTTCAGAACACATACAACCTTCAAGAATATACACTGGTACTTCCTCTAGAAATAGCTGCTTATAATCTTCTGAAGTGAGTTCATCTAGGGCTTCCTCACCAGGAAGCAGAGGTTTATTTTTCTTCACAACAAGTCATCTGGTTGCCAGCAGTGTATCCAAGCTGTGCCTACTGGGGATGGGAGGCACATTCTGCTGATCCACTAAAGCTGCAGCAGAAAGCACGAAGCAGCCTCAATGGTAATAGTTGTTCAAATGTTTTCATAATCTCTGAAATTAACTCTCCCACTTCCTTCTGATTCTTAGGGAGTAGTGAAAATAGAAATGAGTGGACAAGTCTCTAAACTACGAAGATTCCACTGTTGATGAAAAAGGTTTATCTTGTAAATGTTGAATTCTTAGTAGTCAGTATGCTCTGGCCCCATCTGGTAACCTTCATGATAAAAATGCAGGGCCTTCCCTGGTGCCTCAGAGGTAAAGAATCCACCTGTCAATGAAGGAGACACGGGTTTGATCCCTGGTCCAGGAAGATCCCACATGCCGCAGAGCACCTAAGCCCACAGGCCACAACTACTGAGCCTGTGTTCTAGAGCCCAGAGTTGCACTACTGAGCCTGTGTGCCTAGAGCCTGTGCCCTGCAACAGGAGAAGCCACCGCAAGGAGAAGCCTGCGTGCTGCAGCCAGAGGGCAGGCCCCACTAGCCGTACCTAGAGAAGAGCCCGCGCGGCAATGCAGACCTAGCACAGCTAAAATCAAATACAATTTTTTTTTAAATGTTGCACTGGTGATATTCTGCTCACTCTTCCTTCTGGTTTCTGCCCCAGGAATGTATACAAGGATGATGTATATAACATGTTCAATATTCTGACAAAAACCCTCTAGATAAACTTGTTGCTGTTTATTTACTCAGTTGTATCCGCCTCTTTTGCAACCCCATGGACTGTAGCCCACCAGGCTTCTCTGACCATGGGATTTCCCAGGCAAGAATACTTCTTAGGTGATCTTCCAGACCCAGGAATCGAACCCGCATTTCCTGCACTGGAAGGCTAATTCTTTACCCCAGAGCCACCAGGAAAGCCCTCTAGATAAATATGAAACTTGATTTATATCCAGTGTATGTCACAGAAGTATATTACTTACTACACACTTCCAGAGAATTTTAATTTTCAAAAGGTAACAGGAAGAGATTGTGGGGGGGGGTGGGTACTAAAATTTTTTTAATTAATTTTTTATTGAAGGATTGAAGAGATTTTTGAAAAATAATAACAACAACAAAAAATGCCTCTGTTTTTACTTTCCATTAGAGATGCTGAAGTAAGCCAAAATGAGTACGGGAATGAATATACATTAACAATATACATATTTCTTGGACGAGGTGGTGGTCCACTTCTCCAATAAGGTTTATATTTGCTCCCAAATGTAAATGGAAGGTGACCATAGAAGGACTGGCTGTCTTTCCTCTTTAATGCTTATTTGGCCCATTAAGTTTTCAGTTTTTAGTTTTTAGAATCAACATCAACATACCCTCTTAAACTCTAGACCCTTTATAAAGAATCAGCATAAAATAATTCATTCTTAATAAATAATACCAAAGTTGTTTCTTGATTTTCTTTTCCTATTGCTTTTCTGAGCCATGTCTGACTGGCTGATGAAAATAATTTAAAATATACTGAGGATGTCTGTAAGTCAAAAGGATAATATCCAAATGGTTATTGAATCAGCATATTAGCTGTTCGCCTTTCTATTTGCTTATCACACAAAGGGAGCTGCTGTTTACTTTTTATTCTACAAAAGACAGGCCCACTTTCTGTCTCCAAACAGTTAAAGGAATTAGATGAGAAATTATTCCAAATGAACTGTACACAGTTTGATTAGCCTAGCCATGGAATACAGTTTCTGGAAAAAAAAAAAAAGTCATCAACATACGAGGTCAAATGCATTCTTATTGAATAATAAATTGAAGGCCGTAATGCTATATGAAGTAGCATATTCATATGTGTGTGTGTGTGTGTGTGTGTGTGTGTGTTCCTTGTTGGCAATGCAGCATTTTAATTTGCTGGGTATTTAGGATGCGTTATTTTAAAGTTGTCCCATTTAACTTTGCACCATGGTAAAGATGCTCTGTTTAAATGGATCACACATGACATATAAACAAAGTGTTAGTCGCTCAGTCGTGTCCAACTCTTTGTGACCCCGAGAACTATAGCCATCAGGCGCCTCTGTCCACGGAATTCTCCAGGCAAGAATACTGGAGTGGGTTGCCTTTTCCTTCTCCAGGGGATCTTCATGACCCAGGAATCGAACCTAGATCTCCTGCACTGTAGGCAAATCATTTACAGTAAAGAGATTATATTTTTATTATGCAGATCAGAATATCAGTTATTAAGAACTTTATACCTTAAAAGATTGCTTCTCATATATAGTGTCACTTTATCTTCACCACAATCTGCTGGGCAGGTGCGTGACAATGTATCAGTTCAGTTGCTCAGTTGTGTCGGAATCTTTGCAACCCCATGGATACAGCACGCCAGGCTTACCTGTCTATCACTAACTCCTGGAGCTAACTCAGACTAATAGCCATCGAGTCGGAGATGCCATCCAACCATCTCATCCTCTGTTGTCTCCTTCTCCTCCCGCTTTCAATTTTTCCCAGCATCAGGGTCTTTTCCAAGGAGTCAGTTCTTCCCATAAGGTGGCCAAAATACTGGACTTCCAGCTTCGCCATCAGTCCATCCAATGAATATTCAGGACTGATATTTTTTAGGGTTGACTGGTTGGATCTCCTTGTAGTCCAAGGGACTCTTAAGAGTTTTCTCCAACACCACACTTCAAAAGCATCAATTCTTCGGCGCTAAGTTTTCTTTAGAGTCCAGCTCTCACATCCATACATGACTAACTGGAAAAACCATAGCTTTGACTAGAAATACCTTTGTTGGCAAAGTAATGTCTCTGCTTTTTAATATGCTGTCTAGGTTGGTCATAGCTTTTCTGCCAAGGAGCAAGTGTCTTTTAGTTTCATGGCTGCACTCACCATCTGAAGTGATTCTGGAGCCCAAAAAAATAAAGTCTCTCACTGTTTCCATTGTTTCCCCATCTGTTTGCCATGAAGTGATAGGATCGGATGCCATGATCTTAGTTTTCTGAATGTTGAGCTTTAAGCCAACTTTTTCACTCTCCTCTTTCACTTGCATCAAGAGGCTCTTTAGTTCTTTGCTTTCTGCCACAAGGGTGGTGTCACCTGCATATCTTAGGTTATTGATATTTCTCCCAGCAACCTTGATTCCAGCTTGTGCTTTATCCAGCCTGGCATTTTGCATGATGTATTCTGTATATAAGTTAAATAAGCAGGTGACAATATACAGCCTTGATGTACTCCTTTTCCTACTTGGAACCAGTCTGTTGTTCCATGTCCAGTTCTAACTGTTGCTTCTTGAGCTGCAAACAGATTTCTTAGGAGGCAGGTAAGGTGGTGACAATGTATGCTCAGATGTAATTTTGCACCAAAAATTGACCTAATGAAACCACCTGTTATTTAATGAAAAAGAGGAACATTAAACCATGCATTCTTATTGAATAATAAATTGAAGCCCCAAATGCAGTAAGAAATAGCATATTCATGTATGTGTATGTGTATATGTATGTATAACATAAACTCTATACATGCGTATACAAACACTATATAGAATACAAGGTATATAAGGAGGTATTTGAAAATCATAAGGGTAAGTCAGATATGTCTTTGTCACTCTGTAATAGAGCAAAAGTAACCCAGTATTAAAAATGAAAAAAATAAAATCAACTGCAAGGGCAACAATCCCAAGAGAACTGAATCTATTTCTTCATTCTAGGGTAGTCTAGCACCAACTGTTTAACTTCTTTTCAAGGTGTAGATCAGTAGTTGGGGTGTATATAGTATAATTGTGTATATGGCATGAATGCATGTGTGTGTGTGTGTGAAACAATCTGAAGATTCCTGTTTACAGAACATGCCAAGAAAAATACTTTGAAATAAAGTGGAAAATCAAGGTGCTGTCCACATGCTTTTGCATTTTCATCCATAAAACCATAAGGGAGTTTTCAAACTAATGCTTCCAAGTGCCATGAGAAGTAAAAACATGCTTTCAGCCAATCTTTAGCCATTTCATTTCACTTTCAAAGTATTACTCTATAATCCTTTTCATGAATGTAAGAGTAGCTGGGCTGTGTACTGGTGTATTACTCGTGTTTTATTGAATTTTCATAAGGAATGAAGTCTTAAGAACAAAAAGGTAGAGAATATAAGAAGATAAAACACTCTCATTGAACAGCAAAAATGTCCGCAGGCCTTGATCTTTGAGGACCACTCGACCGCAGGAAATATTTCCCTGCCCTGTCTTTAGATGATATGTGGACAAAGAAGACAAGATAAGCTAATAAATGAGAAGCATGTAGCATTTGATAGTATAAATGATTGACACCATGGGTTGCTAAGTATCATGGACGCTTGTCTGAGTCTTTACTTATTAAAAAATAAATAAGTCAGTAGAAGTTAGCAACACAATAAAACAACCAACATGCAAGCCCGAATTTAAGACCAAAGTCTTCCTTTTCCCTTGTCTTTCCTCTTGCCTTTCCTCTGTCTGACTCCAAGCACACCTTTCCAGCTCATTACTGCAAATCATTTGAATTCCAGCACACAATGTCACCTGCTCTGTAATCTGATTACTTTATGGAGGAATTAGTATGTATATTTAATGTAGAAGGGTTTTAATCTTGATGAAAATAATCCTAAGGAACTGTGATAGGGCTGCTCATATGTCTGGCAGATATGCCAGTAACATGCTAATAAATGACAGCTGATTTATGTATCTGGATTCTTTTATTTATAAAAATAGCAAGTGGACTGATTTTTGATATTAATAATACAAGTGAATCCACTTTGATTAGACTTCTGTGGAGAGCTGTGCATATCCGGCATTACAATTAAATCTTGTGATGTGGAATGGGAATGACATGCTAATGAAGCAAGCCAGTGAGCCTGAACCAAGAGTGTCCAACATCATTATGGGATATCTTAGATGAAGAGTAATTATAAGAGGAACACTGAAATGTCATTAAAAATCTTCACTAAGAGATTTAGCCTACTATTTTGTACTAATGCTGGGATTTTTTTTTTTTTAAGCAACATAACTGAACACAAAGTTCCTTTTCAGAATTTACAGGAAAAGGCTTTTAAATAGGTCTGGATTTAAGAAAAGATACAATCTAGTGTCCTAATTTAATTTGGTACATCAAAATTCAATGGTGGTATGTAATTGAAATCTCTTTTTAATAATTTCAGATGAATTAGCAATTAGGGCTTGATCCGATTTCCATGAAATGTATTAAAATTGAGGGTTGAAGCCCTTGAAAATTTTTATTCTTTTCACTCCATTAGCACAATGCATCTAGTTTAAATGACTCTGTCAGTTAGTATGGTACATTCCTTGTTTATTTATGAGAATTTGTTTCAAGGAAGTTCAAAAGAGGTAACATAATGCATATTCATAAAATATAGCTTACAATACATGATTCAAGAAAGCTTGCAAAGCTTAAATTCCCTCCTCTTTTGGGAGAAAAATAAAAGCACTGCCCTCACCTTCAGAGGTCTATTTGCTTCTGAGTGATTCTCACTCGAGCTCTGCCTCTGTGTGACCTCATTGCATCCCTGACCTCTGCGCGGGGGAAGACTTCTTTGTGACAAGTCACAACTGGGCACAGCTGAACCAGGACTGGAGGAGAGATGAAACAGTGCCAACTCCAGCAACATAAAATGTGGACTTAGAACACTGACTCCAACTCCATCAACCCATGAGCCTGAGTACATGGAAACGTGACCGAAATCGTAGTACCTATCACACTGCCTCGGTGCCCAGCAGGAAAAACACAGTGCTTCTCAGTGGCAAACAAATAAATTACGCACACGCTGAAAGACCAAAGGAAATATGCCAAGCATTTGTTCCCCTTCTCCAGGCTTTTTGTGAAGAACTGCAATTATGCTTAACAAAAAAGCACCAGAGAACTAGTTGGCATCACTCTGAGACATAAATGTGTTCGTTCTAAATATGTAGCATTTTCAGAATGTTTGTATGTATTATGTGCAATTTGTTCAGTATATCGTTCTGGGAAAACCAGGTCCTGACTGGGTAATTATGAGAAGGGTAAACAGTATTTTCCGACTGTGAGCTTCCATTTCTAAAGTTGGAGCAGAAAACTCTTATTATTTACCTTTCTGAGGAAATATTTTCAACACAAGCTTTGCCTATTTGACTTTATCAAGAGCAATTTTTACAAAGGAGATCTCCTCACTGTTTAACTAAATGGGCCCCCTGAAGAGACTTACGTGGAACACGGATGTCTTTCTAGAAGACTGTGAATGAGTAAAGAATACTTCAGCTCCTGGGGGTTCTATAAAGGAAATAACACTGACTTTCTAAAACCCTTGTTAGAAAATCATGTGGTTTTCTGAGTAGAAAACTGTATTCAACAAGCTTTATTTCTTCATCCACACAGTTTAGTATAGAAGATGGGCACACAATGGTACTTCATGGTAATATTTTAAGAGCCAAGAGAGAGATGCTCCTGGTGCTAGGTGAGCATCAAGAGTGGACTATTTGAATAATGAGGTATCTTGGAGGATGAAATACCGAGCTAGGGGATGGCCAAGATAGGTAGTGACAGAACAAGTTGAAAAGGGCACTGCCGGCAGAGGGAAAATTATGACCAGAGATTCAGAGCCATGAATCTGAACAGTGTGTGAAGACACATTGGGAATGGCAACCGGCAGGAGTGGGCAGTAAATGCAAGTGCCCCATGGCCTTAACATCACAAAGGACAAGGTGGGAATGGGCAACAGATGAAGCAAGACATAGGTATAAGGGTCAGATCCCGGAGGGCCTTATATATCATGCTAAGCAAATTAGATTTTATTCCGTAAGTAATGAGCAGCTACTGAAGGGTTTTGAGCCCCAAAAAGCATGGTCAGGCGTGCATTTTAGCTAGATCACTCACTTCCTGCCTCACCTCTGCTTGGTCAGCTGTGCGTCTTAAACTCCCCGTCTCAGATTCAACAGATTCAGCTTCAGGTATCTTTATCACTGTAACGGAAGTTCAGCGGTGTTCCTGCCAATAGCGCTGGAATAGCACTGTGAGGGTTCTGACCTCTCACAGGTTCTCACAACGGCAGTTTTGTTCATCTTGCCACAAGGCTCTAGCTTCCTTGATATACTTTCCACTTAAACTATGTTAAGCATTTTGTATATTCATAAAAGCAATACAAACACGAGCTAGGCCAAATTTCAAGACAGTGAATTTAGATGCAGCCAAAGCCTTGCCACTGAAGTCAATTTTACAGATGAACTTTTGCTTCGTGCCTTTCAGATATACATTTTTGCCCAAAAAGCACTCTAGAAGGAACACAAGAGGCCCTGCAGGGAATGGCTATATGTTCACAGAGCAGAACTGCATGGCCGTCATTTAATTTTAGCAGGATTGCTTTCGAACAATGACCAGGTTTGGGATTTGAACAGGAGGGCAGACAGGAGTGAATGGAAAATAAATAAGATAAGAAATGAAGAAATCAACACTGAGAAATACATAAGTCAATCAATATAGTTTAAAGAAAAATCTTCAACTATTAGCTGTTGTGTCAATAATCTTCAAAAAGTCATTTTTGAGATCACTAAACACCCAGGCATCTTAATATGAAGTATTTTCTACCTGCTTGCAATTTCATTTTATTTATGTTTAAAAAGCTAAGTATAAGGAAATTTACTGCACTTAATTTTGAAAGGAAACAGGGCCTAGACTGGCCTGTTGAGTATAATTTGAATCTTTTCTGCCACTGAAGAGCTTTATTCTATTCTGCTTTAGTTTTTCCACCTGGCTTGCTAGCCTGGAGGGTCCACGATCAATGTTTCCAAGTACTTTCTCAGTGTTTGGGGGAGAGAGGTGGAATCGAAAGCCAGTCAGGAAGGGTTTGACCACATTATGGAACTACTGAAAATCAAGAACAGAAGGATGAAGAGTAGACCCTCATAAGTGACACAAGAACT
Organism: Cervus canadensis; assembly: GCF_019320065.1. NCBI lineage: Eukaryota > Metazoa > Chordata > Mammalia > Artiodactyla > Cervidae > Cervus > Cervus canadensis. The sequence goes on from NC_057388.1 coordinate 50,695,146, forward strand.
AAAAAAAAAAATTACAAATGGATAAAAGATCTAAGTATACATTTAACCAAAGAAGATACACAGATGGTCAAAAAGCACATGAAAAGATGCTCAATGTCACTAACTACCAGAGAAACACAGGTCAAAACTATAATGAGGTATCACCTCATACCAGTCAGAATGTCCATCAGAAAGTCTACAAACAATAAATGCTGGAGAGGGTGTGGAGGGAAAAAACCCTCCTACACTGTTAGTGGGAATGTAAATTGGTGCAGCCACTATGGAGAACAGTATGGAAGTTCCTTACAAAACTAAAAATAGAGCTACCATATGACCCTGCCATCCCACTCCTGGGCATATTTAAAGAGAAAATCATAATTCAAAAAGATACATGCACCCTGATGTGCATTACAGCACTATTTACAATAGCCAAGACATAGAAGCAACCTTCCATTAACAGACAAACTGATGTGGAATATCTGTACAAATGAATATTACTCAACCATAAAAGAGAATGAAATAATGCTATTCATAGCAACATGGATGAACCTAGAGATTATTATACTAAGTGAAGTAAGCCAGATAGAAAAATACCATGTTATCACTTATATGCAGAATCAAAAAAATGATAAAAATGAACTTACATACAGAACAGAAATAGGTCCACAGACACAGAAAATTTGTGGCTACCAAAGGAAAAGATGGGGAGGGATAAATTAGGAGTTTGGCATTAACATATACACAGTACTAGATATAAAACAGATAACCAACGAGACCTACTGTATAACACAAGGAACTATATTCAATATTTTGAAATAACCTATAAAGGAAAGGAATATAAAAATTATATATATGTATACATAAATGAGTATTTTATTGTATACCTGAAAATAACACAACACTGTAAATCAACTATACCTCAACAGAAGAAAGTGACATCAAGAGTCAGAGTAACTTGAATCATAAGGTAGATAGAAAGGAACCCTCAACATTAGCTCCAAATGAAGGATCCATCTTTCCCAATCACCCACCTCCTAATCCCTCTCCTCCCTTCTCCCAACTCAATGAACTTTTGACTCATCTGAGTCAATCATATTTATTTTCTTAAGAATTTGAACTAATAAATTAGAGGATATTTGTTCTGAGAACTATAAGAGTCAAGACAAAAAATTTAAAGTCAAGGTATATTTGGAACTATATAAACAACTGACATTCAGATATGTAAGGAAAAAAATATCAAGTGTAACTCATGTGGATTGATAGGAGAAAATTACATTTTCAAAAATTTATTTTTTTCATGGTAAAATGCCATTTATTACTCAGCGTAAAATATGAATTTATGATTTTAGCAATAATCATTTTGTCAGTAATGAGAGCAATTAACACTTCACACCAAGCTAATAATATTAGTAAAAAAATAAGTTAAGGGGATATGACCCATTTAGATTCAACAGAAACTCACCCATAGGGAAACAGGCCAAGTAGGAATAGGAATAGCATATACATAGTATACAACCCTTTTCTTTTGGCTGCTTTTGATTTAAAAAGAAAAGTTCTAAACTGACTTCCTCTTACTTTAATGGAAACTACATTTTTATTCTAAGAAATTGACATTATTGAAGCAGCATTAAATCCTAGATATTAACAGGGAAAAAAATCAATTAACTACATTTTTCCAACACTGATAGGATACTGCCAAATGGCATCCACAAAAAAAAAAAACAAAAAACACTTATTTAAAAAGTCCTTTCCTCATAAACCTGTACTGAGTACACACTATGTGTCAAATACAATCTTAAAAACTAGAGAGGAGGATGAAAACCCAAAAGGACCTTGTGTCACAAAAAGTGCTATATATTCACTATTCCATTGCCCCTTGCTGGGCCCACAGGAAAATGGCATTTCTAAGAATCCCTCATGGTTATCTGTGGCCAAGGGAATGACTTTTGGTCAACAGAATGTGGGCAGAGTAACAGGCAGCTTCTAGTCCTCAGAGACTTCCCTCATGACTTTTTAGATCTCACTCTCCTTCGGGAGTTCTGAACAATGAAGCTGCAAGATAGAGGAGGCTCACTTCACCTCCACCAGATTTTGAGGCAACAAAAAAGCCAAGAAAACTTGTCCTGTCAAGCCACTGAGATTTAGGGAGTTATTTACTACCACTGAATTGACTTTCCTAACCTTGTAATCTGGAGAACAAAATGATAACAATTAAAAAACATATAAGACAAAAAAAAAAAAACATATAAGACAATATGGAAATGTGGAGATACAGTACTAGACATGGGCATAAACATGGAGTACAAGTGGCCTGTAGGCTCTGTCAGGGATGGCATTAAACAGGAGCGGATAGTGGCACATTGCTCTTGAATTATGGCAAGAGTTTGCAAGACAGAGCACAACAAAATGGAAGATGGAAGGAAATGATCTATCATTGCCAAAATGCACTTCATCATCAAGGAATGTCTTGATGTTTCCTCAGTCAGAGCAACTAAGACAGGGAAAGAAATAAAAAACACTGTTAAGCGCAAAATTCCACATTGGGCTGAAGCAATACTAGATTAACATTTAGCTTAATTAACTAGAAAATTGATTTGGCCAGCTAATACATGACTATGTAATCTGATGGCACTTTTATTATAAATGAGTTCATGAAAAAAGCACCAAGCAGGCTACACAAAATGTCAAAACTCACTCCAAAACAGAAGGTATTGATTTGTAAGGGATCCTTAGTACCCAGTGTCCAACAGGTACTGTCTTCAGGGGCAAGCTACTTTCTGATAGCTAGGTAGGTTTCAGGGTTAATGTAGTGATAGCACAATCTATAGTTGCCAGGGAGCCATTTATGCTGAATATCTTAATAAGGATGTGCAAAGTTTCCCTCAAGATAAAACAAAAACTATTAATGGCAGCAGGAAACCTGAAGTCATTTACTATTCAGAGAATGTAGTATGTTCTGTACTGGGCTCTTCTTAGAAGGTGTGAGGTGATGGCTTTGCTGTGAATTGTCAAATCTGCTTTTCCAGGAAGGACGTTTGAATTATAATAGGAAAAAGAACCTGTGAATTTGGGAAAATGAAAAAAACTATATTAGCAACAAATGAATAATGTGTCAAGGGTCTGATCACTGGAGAGCAAATGATAACCCTACTCAAAGTGCAATGTATGAGCGTTCTAAGTTAAATGAAGATAAAGATGGCTATGAAGATTCAGAGCATTGAGAGATATTTCAGGAGCTTGATCTGTGAATACCACACTACAGCTCTATAAATTCAAGGCAGAAATGAATGGTGGTTCTGTAGGTTTGAAGCATAAATCATTTCTAAAGTGGACTTGTAGACATGCAGTTAGTTCTGAGCAGTGTAGATGAAGTCAGTGGTTCTATCCTGAATGAAGTGGACCAGGCAGAAGTGTTATTCCTAGTAAAAATTTTAAAAGCACTAAGTAAACCTCAAAGTCAAATTTGTCATTTTGACTTTGAATTCAGGATTTTCAACATCATGGCCAACCTGTGCACTTACGTATATTCCTACTTGAACAGAAGTGTGTCAGATATTTCCAAGAAGAAATGATGATAAAGACTAGTCCAGGGAACATTTTCTCCTGAAAAATACTGATGTGGCCCTAGAAACTTAGGGCATAAGAAATCAAAAGCTAGCAATATGAATAGAATGGCTTGTTTGATGGTATGATTTTTATGGACCTCTATTTTATAATGATCTTCATTTATTCTCTTCCCATCACTATCACCTTATTAACTATAATATTTCTGCTGAAATTGCTGCTGAGTTCCTTTATGTTTCTGGAAGACCAGACATATACTATCCACTGTCAGTTTGGAAATTAGGAAAGAAGGCAACATGAAGGCTGATTATATTTGCCAGCTTATAAAAAAATGAAGAACTCAAATACTGAAATACATTCTTCCATTTTTCTCTTTAGTACACATAGATTCTCAAGTTGACTTGAGCAGTCTATCCCGATCCTGCACGTGGACATAAAGTTCTGACATAAAGAAGTATTCCCACCGATAACACTGCCCTTTCTTAAGTTTTAATAATTGTCCTTTATTACCTACATCAGGTCTCCCTGGTGGCTCAGATGGTAAGGAACCTATATGTCTGCACATCAGAATTCCTTGAAACCTATGAATGCCCTTGGAAAAGTGTATTTAAAAACAACTCTTATAATTTAGGGCAATTGGCAGTTTGATTTTGTTTGTATTAATTTGGTAATATAACTGAGAAGACCTCTTTTCTGTATCATTCTATAGCTCAGTAAATTTAACACAACAGTACATAGACCCCTGTGAAAATGGTTGTTGTGTGCTTATTTACAATGACTCTGATGTTTCAGGATCAATTTCCTCTGGCTATACTTTTTTAGTCTTTTTCTCAACTGACTCTCCCAAATTCACTTTCCCTTGGACAACACTTTTCCACTGAAGGTTAAGAACCCCACCCACTGTGTTTTGGGAGAGGCTTCTAAGTGTTCAGAGCCATTAGTAAAGGGTATGTTAATATCTGAAAGGGGCATGTTAACACCTGCGAAGAGAGGCTCAGAGCATGGATAGTGTCCTGCTGGGTGGGGTCAGTGATGGCCATGATCCTATGAAGCCCTTTGTTCAATAGCAATGACATAATCTCTTTGTATGGTTTGGCTCCAAGGGCAAGGAAGTCTTTGGACTCTGTTTCTACCATATTAGTGGTAGAAAGTCAAAGTGCCACACTCTTGAGGCCTTCCTTTTTGATCTTCAAGAGCCCACAGTTTGGGAGTCAGAAGGAATCCCAAAATTGTGTTCCTGCTCTAACAATTCTAGAATTTTCTGACTAAGGGTGGTGATGGGAAGGATTATGGGAACATAGAGATCAACATTTCCAAATTTTAACTAGGTATGCCTTTATGAAATAATACATAAAGTACCATTAACCACTTCCCTTGTGATCACAGCATCTATTTGGTGCCTTCTGAATGTTCTAAACAACTATCTCATTTGGTTTGATGCTATTCATTTGAGTAGGATCATTTCTTGTGATTGTAAAATATACTCCATCAAGACCAGAATTACCATTATAAACCCCTCACCTTCACATCCCAAATACTGTCTAATAGCAAAATGACTCTTCCTTTCTCCTACATCAGTGGTTTATCAACTCTTCTGCACATTAGAATTCATCTGAAGAACTTTTAAAAACTCTCCCACATACCAATTAAACAAAATGCCTAACAATATAAGTTTAAAAGATCCATGGGAGATTCCAGTGTAAAGCAATGGTCTAGTAGTTAGTTAATCAGGTGGCATAGCTTTCTTATAAAGGAATTAATGGCAGAAAAGTCTAGAGTGATTGGGACTGAAGTGGGCAGAGGAAGAATGAGATGAAGAGACAGGACTTTAGTAACAGGTGGTCTGGGAGAGAAGTGGGTGAAGGTGGGCATGATACCCATTGGTAGTCTTAATTCATGGGGGAAAATGCTAATATTTTCCTCCAATTATCAACATGTGATTGGTAATCAATGATAAAAATAGTGCCATTGACTGAACTGTCTCTCCCAAAATTCATATGTGAAGCCCTAAATCCCAGTACTCAGAACGTGACTGTATTTGAGGACAGGCCTTAAAGAAGTGATTAAGTTAATATCAGGCCTTAGGGTGGCTCCAATTCAATTTAATTGATGTCCTTAGAAGAGGAAATTCGAATATACAAAGAGACACTGGTGATGTGCGTGTACAGAGGGCAACCACATGAAGGCATAGTAGGAATGCAGTCATCTGCAAGGTAAGGAGAAAGAAACCAAACCTGCTGGCACCTTGATCTTAAACTTCTAGCCTCCAGAACAGTGAGAAAATGAATTTCTCTTGTTAAAGCCCCCTAGTCTGCATATTTTGTATAACAGTCCTAGAAAACTAACATAAACAATATAAGTAGTAATGGAACAGTAAACATTTGAAATGCTAAGCATAGATTTTATTGAATTACCAACTCAACCTGTATTAACCTAAATAATTTTCCTATAGCTTTTCAGGGAGTCATAAAACTATTTTATGGAGTAAGCACAAGCCATTTCTCAACTGCACTATTTGTTGCCTCAGCCTTACCGAATAAACTCTACCCAACCTCCAAGTTACAGTGTAAGTCCTTATCTTCCTGGGTCTTATCATCCAAATACTCAGGGTCCCTTCCTTTACCTGAATCCACAGGACTAGTAATCTATGTCATAAAGTTGGCTCCTAATCATAAATTGACCTTCAACATTACAAGAATCGTTGCTACAATCCAATTTAACTTTTTATATATTTCGATCTTGCTGCCTTCACCAAATTATAAACTCTTCCGGCATAGAGAATACAACTGCTAAATTTTCTACATCTCCTATAATGTCTGACAAAGTTCTTCCAGAAATATTGATTGATGAGTAATTCAGAGGGTTTCTACAGACACTATCATACTTTGTACTTGAGCTTAATTAAATCTCAAAAGATCAAAGACGGGATAGAAAGATAGTCTTTCTGTAATGCCTGTGTCACAATCAGCTATCAGTATTTTAACACTGATGAGCAGTCACAAGTGACTTTGAGACCTGTAAATGGTTATTTTCTAATTCCAAGTGAGGTTAAAAGATGATGGATAAGGAATATATCTTAAGGGTTACAGTTAATGATCTTTTTTTTTTTTTTAACCTGGACACACTCCAGTGGGCAGAAAGAAAGCATCTTCAACAAACAATATGGTGACTGGTGCTAATGATGAGGTTTAAAACTTCAAAATCTCCTTAATTAGACCCTATTCTAGTACCACTTAATGAAGTTGTGTTGGAGAAACACTGTCATTGCACAGTTTCAGATGACATAATCCGTCACAGCTCAGTGAGTCAAAACATTAGCTAAAAAATCTTAGGATTAGGTCACCATGTTTTACTGAACAATAAGGTAGAACCGAATTATTCTTATCCTGATTTCTAATGATTTTCCCACTTGTCTCTGCTTTTGTAGTGTGATTAAACACAGGGTGATAGCCAAGACAAAACAAGGTAATTTTTCAGGGGTCAAAGTAGATGATGAGATGGAAAATAGTGAGTCAAATTTTGAAGATCTGCCTAGAAAATATTATTCATCTATTTTTTTAAAAAGAGGTACATCATATGTGAAGCATGAATGGTGTCAAGAATTGACACCCCAATTTAAACATTAGCAGTCAGAAGTTAAAAGACGCTTACTCCTTGGAAGGAAAGTTATGACCAACCTAGATAGCACATTAAAAAGCAGAGACATTACTTTGCTAACAAAGGTCCATCAGGTCAAGGCTATGGTTTTTCCAGTGGTCATGTATGGATGTGAGAGTTGGACTGTGAAGAAAGCTGAGCGCTGAAGAATTGATGCTTTTGAACTGTGGTGTTGAAGAAGACTTGAGAGTCCCTTGGACTGCAGGGAGATCCAACCAGTCCATGCTAAAGGAGATCAGTCCTAGGTGTTTATTGGTAGGACTGATGTTGAAGCTGAAACTCAAATACTTTGGCCACCTGATGTGAAGAGCTGACTCATTTGAAAAGACCCTGATGCTGGGAAAGATTGAGGGCAGAAGGAGAAGGGGACCACAGAGGATGAGATGGTTGGATGGCATCACCGACTCGATAGACATGGGTTTGGGTGGACTCCGGGAATTGGTGATGGACAGAGAGGCCTGGTGTGCTGTGGTTCATGGCGTCGCAGAGTTGGACATGACTGAGCGACTGACCTGAATTGATCACACTTTTGTTTTCAATACATTTACTAAAAACTTGATGTAGCCAACACCTGTCAGATTCAAGGTGACTCTCTTTTTTTATTTGCCCATCATTTTGTTAACAGCTTTGCTATATCATGCAGGAAACGTCCATGATATGAGAGAGTCCTACCTCACCTGTCGGGTCAAATCCCCATTTGACAAATAGACAAAATAGGTGCTGCCTGTAGCTTGAGTCTGTCTTGCCAGTCCTGGTGGCTAAAGAATACTTGGAAGGCAGCAGCACTGTAAGGGCTTTCTAGTGGTTATTATGTTGAAGTCCTCATGTAGCAGTTGTACTGGGGCTGTGGCAGTAGCAAGTGCAATAAAATAAATTTCTGGCATTTATTTTTTATTGCTGTAAAAATACTTACATGAGATCTACACTTTTAACAAATACTTAAGAGTGCGATACAGCATGAAATCCTGGTGCTGCTGTAAAAGACAGTTTCTAGAACTTATTCATCTTGTGTAACTTAAGTTTTATATCCAATGGAACAACACCCAAGCCCCTGGTACCAAAACTCGATGCTCTGTTTCTATGAGTTTAAGTATTTTAGTATAAGAAGAATCATGCAGCATTTGTCCTTTTGTGACATGCTTATTTCATTTAGCATAATGTCCTTCAGGCACGTCTATATTGTCCTACGTGGCAGGATTCCCCTCTTTTTAATCTGGATATTATTCCATTGTATGGTATGCCACGATTTCTTTATCCATTAATCTGTTAGTGGATTTTTATGTTGTCTCCCTCTCTTAGATATTATGAATAAAGCTGCAGTGAACATGGGAGTGTGTATCCCTTCAATAATCCCATTTCAATTCTTTCAGTTATGTACTCTGAAGTGGTATTGCTCGATCAAATGGTAATTCTATTTTTAATTGTTTGAGGAACTGCCATGTTATTTCCCATAGCAGCTGCACTGTTTTACATTTCTACCAAAAGTGTATAAGGATTCCAATTTCTCTACGTCCTTGACACTTGCTATCTTTCCTTGATTTTTTTTTATCAGCTATCCTAACAGGTGTAAGGTGACAACTCATGTGGTTTGATTTGGATTTCCCTGATGATTAGTGATGTTGAGCATCATCATATACCTACTGGCCATCTATATGCCTCCCATGGAGAAATAGCTAGTCCTTTGTCCATTTTTTTTTTAGGGTTATTTGCTTTTTTGCTATTGAGTTGTAGGAATTCCTTATGTTTTGGATATATTAATTCCTTATAAGATATATAGCTCAGTCTTTTCAAAAAAAAAAGGTGTTGGGAAAATTGGGTATCTATAAGTAAAAGAATGAAATTGGATGATTATCTTTTACTATACACAAAAATCAACTCAAAATGGATTAAAGCTCTAAACACAAGACTTTGAACTGTTAAAACTCCTAAAAGAAGTCATATGGGGAAAGTTTCCTGACATTGGGTTTGGCAATGATTTCTTTGATATAACACTAAAAGCACAAACAACAAAGGCAAAATTAGACAAACGGGACTACATCAAACAAAAGCTTCTGTACAGCAAAGGAAATAATTCACACAGTGAAACTGCAACCTAAGGAATGGGGAGAATATTTGCTAACATCTGTCTGGCATTCACCATTTGGCCTGAGAGGTAGTAACTTTCTCACCAGGGCAGTTTTGCATCAGAAACTTGTGCATGTTTCTTCCACGTTCTCAAAGTGTCCATGAGCCCTTGGGAATTCTTTGTTTGAATTAGCCAGAGTAGATTCTGTGAACACTGTGATTTCTACCCTGAGCAGCTATTTTATGCAGAACAATTAACAAGACTTTGTGGAGATATCAGTTAGGATTTGTTGGGTGCAAGCAACAGGAATCTGTTTACTTAAAGGCTCTGGGGTAGCTGACAAAATGATGAAATGTCAGCTAAAGAACTAGGCCTACAAAAGCAATGAATGAGGGGATTTCTGAGTGTTCAGAGAGTAAAAGCTGAGGGCACCAATACATGGATAAATTGTCTCTAACCTTCTTCTGTATTTGTATTATTCTGCTGAAGATTCAGTTTTGGGATACAAAATCCAACTAGCTTAGCCTGGCTCTCATGTCCATTCCTTGAAAAGAGTCTTATTGATAGTCCATGCAAGATTTCATCTACTGGGTGGGTGGTCATTCCTCAAAAGGAAACAGGGGTGCTTATTGTAAAATAAGGAAATGACTGCTATGTGGCAAAAACAAAAGCAAAACAAAAGCAGTAACAACAACAAAAACCTCAAAGCAAAACAAAACTGAGAACAGGAATAACAAAGATTAGTAAGACTTTGTATCTATTCTTGGGAAACTAATTTTAATAGAAAAGATTTTGCACTCAAACTTTATTAAATTATAAAAGCAGCAGTCATAGGATTTAGAGCCCACCCTAAATCAATATGACCCCATCCAACTTATCTGATTATATCTGTAAAGACCTCATCAAAATAAGGTCACATTCCAAAGTTCAGAGGCACCTGAATTTTGAGAGGAAGCTATTCAAGTTACTATAAATAGACTGACTTTAGAATGAGTGTGGACTTTTATTTCAGGTGAAAATCAGTTCCCCAAATCATTTGCTCATGCAGATGCAATATAAATGTACTATTTTTAGATTATCTAAAATTATCATGCAATAAGAAAATGCACATGATAATTAATAAAATATGGGTATGACACTGTGGCATATCTTAATTCAGATATGAGCAAAGTATCTACTTTAGATATCTTTTCTCAGGCCTGATTTCTTTGCTGTTCTTGCACTCAGAGGATAGAGATCTGAAAACTTTATATATGGGCACTGAATGATTAAATAAATAATATATTATCTGTATTAACTTACTTGTCACATACTTTTTGGACCACACATAAATTAAACGAACCTAGCAAGTGATTCTTTGTATTCTTTTGTAGAATTCTTAGAAACTCTACCATGCTTAAACAAATTAAGCTGTTTTAAACTGATTTATGTAAAATGTAATTAACAAATTAATGCAATGAAGATTATTATAATGTAGTTTTTGTTGGTTTTTCGAAAATTACTGAAAGTAATGACAAAGCTAATCTGCTATATATTTCTTTTAATTAAAGTGTTTGGAATATTTGTTTTTCTCAATTCAACATATCTCATACCATTCTTACAAATTTTTCATTATTATATACTCAGAGCTATTCTGATATTGCTTCTGTTTTCTATATAACATATTTATTCATTATAGAGTAATTGGACTATGGAGTTAGAATAATGTTTTTGTAAGACCTGTTGCTTTAAAACTAAAGCTCTTTCTAAATGCTGTATTTTTCGTTTAAAATATTAAACATTCTCATTGTATTAACCAGTCAAATAGGTTTAGGGTGGCAAAAACTCATCATTATAAGGCAAATCCTAAAATACCAGCAAATCTAGGCGGCATAATTTAGGATACTGTTTATATGGAGAAGTGATAGTCTTTATTATAATTTATATTAATATATGCAAGAGTAGATCATACATTATTAAATTTTAACAATTACTCTATAGGTAATAAAATGCTCTAATTGTTTATTCAAATGTATCAAAAAACAAATGGTTTAAATAAGTCTTACTGCACATCACACATTTCATTTCCTGAGAACTTGAAAACTCAGATCTCTCAGGGGGTACAACTTCTGAAATTTAATACTGAACAAATGCTATATATTTAGCCAGCCATATATTTTTGTCTTATCTCAAGGCTCCTTCAGTTGTGGCCCTATTGGTGGGGGAGGGGGCCCTAGAGAGATTAAATTGGACCCTCCCATGATTTACAATAACCATAAACAACTGTGGGTGTTGTTTACGTGGGTCTCTAAGTCTAAGGTCCACTTAGACTTCCAGGCCTGTTCTGGAACTGACCCGGCTTCTGCAGGGCCATCCCTCCTTCCAGGATGACACCCAGGACCAGCAGAGCCAGCCTGGAACTGCCCTGAATGGGAGCAGACTCCTGCAGCTTCCATCACACTCTGCTCCTTGGGCTGTGATCTGCATGGCCCATGATATTTTATAGAACACTCTCTTCAGGCCCTACACTGTCTTGTCAAACGCCAGAGAAAAATTTTTGCCTCCCCAGAGAGCTAAATCATCCTTCCTGGATAATAGTGGTTAGAGACTGAGATGGTAAGGTGACCAAGCAGAGAGTTAAATGGGTACCTGGAACATTAGTGAGCACATTTCTGATTAAATATATCTACCATGAAATGCCTTCGACTTTGACCCGCACCAATAAATCCTGGTTTCTTTACAGCAAATGAAATCCTTGCACAGGTTGCTGGGTTTGTCCTCAACAGTTCTGTTTCTTCCTCAGACTATAGAATGGGATACTCTTCTCTAGAAATTAGAATATTCCTCACTAACCTGAGGGTTAACAGCAGGCACAGAAACAATGAAAAAAGTAAAAGAGTTGTCTGTCTTCTTTCCTAATTTCTCCTTCACCCTCTTAGTATGACTTAGAGATTCCTAGGCTTCTGTCCTGGAAGATTTACAGTTCAAATCAAGAAAAAAATCATCTCCCTTCCCTGTTCAAATGAACAAATGAAAAACAGTTCTAAACTATACTCTCAGTATTTTAATATACAAGAAATTACACATAAACAAATATTTCATCTATTATTTCTTGGATTACCTTCTATGCCCTTGAATTTCTTTCTCATTTTATATCTATGTCTCTTCCTCTTTTCCCTTTTATTCTGTATGACTCATTTTTTTCTTTTAACCTTTTTGTTGATTTGTTTTTGTAATTTGTGCTTTTTCATCAACTCTCTTAATTCTGATTAATCTTTTTTCTTAGCAGTCTCTTCTTGTTAAATGGATACTATATTTTCTTCACTCTCTATAGGATAGTAACTTTTAAAAAAACACTATTTTCTTCACTCTCTGTAAGATAGTAATTTTTTTAAAAAAAACACTATTTTCTTCCTGAAGGTATTCATTGTCTAGAGTTTACTGTTTTCACTCACTCATCTCTTTCTTTTTTATGCTGCCAATTGTCCTCACGTGATGGCTAATGTATGGTTTTGGCCTCACGCACTGACTGAATGAATGAATGACCAAGTGAGGTCACTGTCACTGGCTGTCCTGAGTTCTGTGTGTGACTCACACTCTTCTTCGAAAGACAGAATTTACTGCCAGTTTTGGGTATGTGGGCAAGGTGTGGGGATGGGCAGACTTCACCTGAGGGTACATGGATATCCCCTAGGCTAACCAGTACTAATAAGATCAAGGCCCTGATCTGACATGGCAACTCCAACACTAGCTTCCTTGGTAGACCTTGTGTCTTTAGAAAGTGGTAGCCTGCAAAGTGGTCACTTCACTTCAGTGAATACAAGTTGCTCTCTTGAGATTATGGAAGAAAACAGAGGCACAGTCTCCCCAGTCAATATATTCTGGCCTTTTAATACCCAGTCTTCAGAAACATTCATCTCTCTCAATACAATATTTTTTGGCCAATATTTTTCAGAAAAAAAAATATTTAAATCCTCAAATCTCAATGCATTTTAAACCAAATGATGGAAATGTCTTGAGATACATTTGATTATAATCGGTAAAATCTTAGACTCAATCATAGATTTTTTTTAAAGCTTTTAAGTGTTAAAGAGCATCTATACAGTGAAGTTGAGTACATGTTACTGTACTAAAAGCAGCTATTTGTCAGCAACTACATCTTTCAGATATCAGGAAGTGCTATTTTCAGGCTTCTACATTTTAAGAATTTATTAATTATATGTAATTAGTTTACTATGTTTTAGTTACATTTCAAGAAATTGGTTGGAAGTTTTGAGTTGATACATTATAATTATTCTGTTAAACAATGAGAATATCCTCATGATTAATATTTTCACATAGAACATCTCATTTTCAGAAATGGATTATAATATTAATTGAAGGAGGCCCGTATTAGGATTTCTATTTGGATTTTTTTCTCATCTTTTTTAAGAATTTCTGTTTTGTGTGATATACCATATATGATACATTAGTATAGCATATAAATATGTAATTCAGAAAAATAAGTGTATCTGAGCTAGACTGAGAAAGTGTTGTTTCTAAAAGTTATGTGATAGAAACAGTTGGTAGATTATTATACCAGAGGCTGTCTTTCTGATCTCAATCTGGAGACCAACAGCACTACAACAGAAGCAGGCTTAGAGATGAGTGTGAGCAATACAGGTCACTGTAGACATTCTGCAGTTAATGCTTCAGTCCTTCTAATGGTTTCTGCCCCTTCCCCCAGTCCCATTTTCCTTACCTACCAACTCTAGGAAACTGCTATGTAAAACTGCTTTTGTTTCCTTTGACCCATAACTTATTATTCTCTCCATTATGATTTATCCATCATAACCCTTCCCAGACACTCATTTTTTGTCAGCTATGTCCATTCTACTCCCTTACTTCAACCCTGAGCTTTACTAGGCTTATGAATCTATTATTCTCTGGACTTCTATAAAGTCATTCCAAGTATCTGGGGCACAGAGAAGCAGTAATCACAGGGGTCTCAGTCCCCTCCTCGAGGCAGACACCCTTGACTCCAGAAAGTTTGACGCGGGGTTCCAACAGGAGTGCACATCCAAGAGGCCAGAAAGACTCCTCCCCATGGTCGCTGTTGTTTAGTCACTAGGTCGTGTGGGATTCTATTGTGACCCCATGGAATGCAGCCCACCAAACTACCCATGGCCAAGAATACTGGAATCAGTTGCCATTTCCTTCTCCAGAGGGGCTCCCCTACCCAAGGATCAAACCCATGTCTCCTGTCACCTTCTTGCATTGGCAGATGGATTCTTTACCACTGAGCCACCAGGAAGCCCTCTTCCCATTAGGAGGCATATTAATATCAGAATTACATTCACTTAAAGGTTCCTTTAAGGAAAAATTTATACTGAGAATAAGCTGCTGTTTATCTTATTAAATATATTTTTTAAAAAACTCAATCCACTGCCAATAGCTGTACATTTGTGGTAATTGAGGTGATTTGCAGGTAAGTCCTATGCATGCCACATTTAGGTGTATGCTTTAACCTAAAGATTTTACCCCAGTACTTAGAGAATTATCACAAGAAACTAGAGGGAAAACAAAACAAAACAAGGATGCCAAAATGGAGCAGGTAGATCTGAATTGGATACAGTGAAAAACACAATCAGGAATCATGCCGTTTTTGCTTCCCCAATCAAGATCCAAGGAGAAAGAGATGGTGTCCATTTTCATATTAAAATCTACGGCTCAGAACTTCTTTCTGTAGTTGAACTCCCAGCCCAGTGTTTATTTGTGTAGATACAACCTGAATGACCTGATTCATTTCTGATTCATTTCATTTGAGCAACTGCATAATCACACTACAGGAATAGAGCTTTAAGGGGTTAGAAGGTGAATGGAGAATGTGGAGGAGTTGCAGCTAATTTCAACATATGATGGGAAATTAAATCAACTGTGACTTGGTCAGCAAAACCACATGGAGAAAGGTGGAGAAAGCTAAGGACAAAATCTCTCTTCCTGACTGTATTATCAATGATAATTTGACAAAGATGCAAGCAAAGGTCCCAAAATTATGGAGGAGAAAATGCCTAAGCTTTAGCCCAATGTCTAATTACAATAAGATAATGCAATAAAGTATTCCAAATAAAATAAATGCATGTAGAGTATAAAAACCAGGGGAAATTTTCCCAGTTCTGAACCAGATACTAATGAGACCACTGTAGAAATACTACCCAGTTGTCGGAACCTTGTTAAAAGCAAAGGAAGTTAACAGACATGAAAGAGGAAAACTTTGAGTTCCAACATGATTCAAGTAACGGGGGATCTAGTCACATAAAAAAGGTTAAAGTGAAGACTATGATTCCTTTATATGGAGAGGACCATGTGAAGGTATGGTGGAACTTGTCAAAGCAGAAAATACAGACTGTGGAGTTAATAGAACATGTTTCAAACCATGGTTCTGGATTCATCATGACCCAGGACACACCAAAATAAATCTCTCTACATAAAACATAGAAGTGGATTACATACAGTAGTGAAAGTTGAGAGCAAGATACCCTGATGAATGCTGGGGACTGATTTTAGTTGCCAGGACAAAGCCAATAGCATACCAGGCTGTTCTTGTAAGTCTTGTATACATAAGATGAACACTTTCTTTAAAAAAAAAAATCTTGGTTGGTCACCATTGAAAGTCAAAGTTTGCTAATTAACAAGAAATAAAGTCCTAAAGGGTGATTTAGACATGTTTTGCACATGCTTTGTAGCATGTCAGTTCAGCTACATGGGACCTGATGAACCGTAGATGTGATCAGGCACTGGGTAAGCATGTGGCAGGGGCCGGAGTGAGCAGAGTCAGGGTATCATGGGTGGACTGCACGGGGACTGCTGGGTTAGGATACAAAACAAACCAATCAACAATGTGCATGTGAATCATGTTGTACACTTTAAATATCTTACCATTTAACTTGCCAACCACATCTCAATAAAGCTGGGGAAAGAAACGTCAAAGCAATCCTGTACTGCTTAGGCCATCAGGACTCAGTGTATACTGAACGGCTTTCTTCAGGTATACGAGCCGCAGACCCCACCTGGTCCAATGCTGAGGTCACCAAGCTGTGAGAACAGCCTGGACAGTCACCATTCTCTTCCTGTCCTGAGCAGAGAACTGTTTCCCAAGAAGGGGACCTTCAACTCACTGCTGGGCCTTGAGCAGATTCATTCAGTTGACCAAGTCCAATCTGAACTTGCTTCTGAGTTCAGCCATCATTGACCACCTCACCTACTATTGTATTCATAGGCCCACTTTATTCTAAGGTGGAGGCTCGGGAGAGAACAGCAGAGTTGGACACTGAGACCAATGCTTCTATTTCCTGTGTCAAAGCAATTGTACCCATTCTACTCAGTAGGTAGGAGTCACGGGGTCTACAAATACACCCCCTCTTAAGTGCACAAATTCTGCTGGTGATGCAACAACTGCCAGGACTTTTCCAAGAGCACCCTGACCGGAAGTGGGC
Organism: Cervus canadensis; assembly: GCF_019320065.1. Classification (NCBI taxonomy): domain Eukaryota; kingdom Metazoa; phylum Chordata; class Mammalia; order Artiodactyla; family Cervidae; genus Cervus; species Cervus canadensis. The sequence continues at coordinate 50,711,865 of NC_057388.1, forward strand.
TCCCTGTGAGATGGCGGCCAGGCTAATGAACACACTGGCCACATATTGTTGAACACCTACTGAATTTATTAAAAAAAAAAACAAAAAACTGCACTGCTTGGTCTAAATGTACCTGAAATCCATGATCTATTTCACATTAGAACAAATCTATAAGAATACCTGTTACCTACCTGTTTTAATTGAAACCTCAAACCATATTAGGCTGAAATTTGATGTAAAAAAAAAGTATTTACTCAGGCAGTACTGAGCCAAGAGTCAAATCCCCTCACCTCTTCCACTTGGAAGGGAACTGGAGTTCCCTTTCAGGACAGGAATAGCATCAATTCGAGTATCACATGTCATACATTGATCCTTCAGAGCTTTGAACAAAGCACAGAATATTAGTCCCCTCATTGCCCAAGGAGGATGTGTTAACCTGCACCCCCGCACGAGTGAGGACACCACAAAAGTCACCTTCCCCCGCTGGATGGGCCAGCTGCCAACTGTGCGCGGGAACTTGGTTAGAGTAAAAGATTCTTTGTCAGGAATGTGGAAATTGTGACATTAGGGACTAGCCTGGGCTAGAGGATAAAGCTTCAATGAAATTTGCAAGTTCATTTTGGTTTATATACCTGTTGGAGCTGAGACATTAAATGCAGAAGGCTTTTAATCTAGGTATTTTAAACACTACTTGATACCATGGACTAGTGTCACTCAACAGAGAGCACTTCAAGGACACAGCTATCTCTGAACCAGAATAAGACCCCAGGAAGGCAGATTCAGCCCAGAGCATCTGGGATGGGGTGATTTCCTTTTGTTTCAACATTCATGTTTGACAGAACTGGCTTTTCTCTTTGCCCCTGCTGGAGAGCTAATAACTTCCTTCAGGTCCACCCCACTCCAGTCCCCCACAGAGGCCGGTACAGCTGACTTCATATGCAGATACACCGTGTGCTTTATTTACATTTTCTGTCATTCATTTGCTGTCAAGTAATCAAACATAGGAATGGGTCAGGTAGGTTAGCTTGACAAAACACAACATGGAAGAAATAACCACAGAGGACAGGTTGCAATTTGGTATTAGAGCAAGTCACAGGCAACACAAAAAGAAGATTACGACCCATCCCTCTCGTGTCTCAGAGAGTGCTATTCGTTCCTGAGATTTCTAAAGATGCATTCAATTCCTGCATACATCTGAGAGTTCTACAACTGTGGCTAACTTTGGAAATAAATAATCCAAATCAGCTTGGCCACATTAACTGTGAAATCCACTTTACTAGTGAGAATTTACTTTAGGCCATATAGGTCAATAGCCTTGGAGAGGGAATTCCAAAGATGAAGGCCCTTCATAGAAAATGCTCAGCCTTCAGACCTGTGTAGTTCTAAATCAGAGGGCTTAGCACCTCCAAGCCCTCCAGCTGCTGTGAGGGCAAACCCAGGAAAGAGGTGGTCATTGGATATAACCTAAATCCCCTCTCTGCTGCCTCTCCTCAACCCTTGAAACAGAATGCTGTTGAGGTCTGCTACCTTGATTCCCCCTGAAAGCAAAGAGGCAACTCATGAGGTATGGAAGCCTGGAGGGAACAAAGGCAAGTATGAACGTGTGTGAGCTCATACTTTAGCATGATGAAAAGTAGGTACTCTTCAAAAGGTCTGCTCTGTGGCAGAGGGGCTCGTTACTGACAGCAGAGCTGCACTGCCCACACAAAGGCAAGTGGGGAGGAAAGGGGCTCAGTGAAGTTCGAATACAGACAATATGGAACCAGAGATCACTGAATCTTAAAAATCTGTCTGCTACTAGCAGAGACATTTAAAGATAACGGTATGAGCAACAAATGGACTTGACTGAGAGAAACGTTTTCCCTGTTTACTGTCTACAGGTAGTTTTCAGAAATATTAGTTGAAAATATTTAATTTTTATCAGTCAAAATGAAAATGAGTCTCTGGTAGGGAAAATAATGGTGTCTACATCCTAATTCCAGGAACCTGTGAAATTGTTAGTTTCTACAGCAAAGGCTGTAGATGGAATTAAGGTTGACAGTTAGCTACACCTAAAATATAGACTATTCTAAATTATCTTAATACATATATTATCCAGTATAATCACAAGGATACTTGTAAGTGGAAAAAGGAGGCAGAGGAGGGCAGAGTGATGTGAGGGCCTGATCTATTTTTGCTTGCTTGAAGACAGAGGGAGAAGGCCACAAGCCAAGGACTGTGAGAGACTTCTAAAGGCTATTACAGATCAGAAAATAAATTTTCTCATAGTGCCTCCAGAAGACAACACAACCCTGTCAATACCCTTATTTTACTTCATTGAGACCTGTGATGAGAAGATATAAGACAATATATTGGTGCTGTTTTAAGCCACTGACTTAGTGTTAATTCATTAGAGCAGCAAAAACAAACTAATACAGAAACCAAGTCAGCTTGACATGCACATGTGTAGTTTTTGCATTCAGCTTTGTCCAGGGTAGTGACGGTCAGGAAATCAAACAGTCCAGGAAAAAACTTCAAAAGGAAGTTGTTGCTTAAGTGGAAGGCATGCTGCTCTATACATTTAGTTGACTAGCTAGCACCTCGGTTTCATCGCCTACATTTTATGTGGTAGCCTGCTGGCAATGAGAACTTTTAGCACTTATCCCAGGAGAACTAACTTCCAACACATAGTTGATCCCAACACTTCTGGATTGATCCTAAAGGATGACGTGTTAAGTAATTGGCTATTAGATAGGTAAATTCTATTCAACGAAAAAATGGGACAGTTACCTTCACCTGCCATCTTGGGTCTTCTGAATACCTAAAGCCCAGCTATTGTAAAATATTTCTCTCTATACTTTCAGGGGAAAACTAAGAAAAAGATGATCTTGCTTTACTTTGATATTTGGGGTGAAATTAAGGAATGTATAATAGCTGTGCTGTATTTAAGACCATTTCAAAATAAAAACTGGTGTTATGGTTAGAAAAGAATTTCAAGACAAGGAAAGCTAGGTTTCCAAGTCACCAACACATTTTCCTGAGAACTGAAAACTAAATTAACTTCAGGTAGAGAAACAAGAATGGGGAAATGTACCTGAGACACAATATGACCCTGTTTCTCTTTTAAATTGAACTATTTTTCATGTCACATGTAAACTAAAAAAAAAAAAAATGTAGAATTTGATCCACTTCTCTGACATTATACATTTTTAAACATAATGCACTTTTGACAGTGCCTGGCATACAACTTTCATTAATTACTGGCACCCTTTGATAGAATGACTCTACTTGAGTTCTTAGGAAACACTGGAGGGAGACTTTCCTGGCCTAACCAAAGTGGGGTTAGTTGAAGACATTAGGTCTTTTATTTGGACCCAAATGATTCTTACTACGGGTGGCCCCATTATATTTTCCAAGAAGTGGCTAATGAGAATGGGCTAGTGCTCACCCAACTTAAGGACTGAAGAAGAGTAAGTGAGTGAGCCCTGGGGTGTGGTCTCCACTGAATGAGCAAGCACATTTTCAACACAATTGGCTGCCTAATCGCGTGTAGCAAACTTGGCTAATGTATTTGGATGTGTAAGCAATTATGTTTTCGCTAAAAGCCTTGGTTGGTAATGCTTTTGTTCTCCATTTCTTACAACTGAACTAACAGAAGAAATTGGAATGGAAATGGTTTTCAATATATTTTGTTTTGCTTTTTAACTTTTCATTTCAAAACATTTTTCAATTAAGCTAGCCAACTGATCCAAGGTTTATTATACCTCCAGACAGCACATAAAATAGATAACAAGGAGAAAAAGAAACGCAGTGGATAATAAAAGAAGTTTTAGTAATAAAACATATTCTGATTTTTTTAAAAAAAGCCTACATGTTTGCTTTAAAGCACTCCATTTAAATGTGATTAACTGTACTGAGTACCTCTGAGTACTAGCCACAGTTAGTATTGAGTATTGACAACAAGACAAGGAGTCCCTGACTTCAAGAGACATTTCTTCAAGGAGGCCTTTGATGGGTATTGGCTTAATATCTAAGTCACCTGAAATTGCATGCGATGAGACTCAATGTCCAAAATAATACCAATAAACTACAGTCTCCAAATATTTCTGATAACCTATCACAGTCTCCACTAAGATTTCCACATTGTGTTGCTAATTTCAAAGGTATTGCCCATGGACACCTGGGAGTCAAATAAACAAACAAAATGTATCCGTGTTACTTGCCTTCACTCATTTGAAAAATTAAGCGACCACAAAGAAAGAAACTTGCAAACAGCCATGTCTGTTGTAGAAATATAGAAATTAGGTCTCAAAACACTTGTTCTTGCAATTGCTTTCTGCAGATACTACATGTTATGTTTCTGTAATCCAGGTAACTTTAGCACTTCAGAATATTAACTTCCATGTGGATTTATTATTCCCTCCTTAAAATGCCTCCACGTGCAAAACCAAAGTCACACTTCACATGTAAGAAGCTGTGGAAAAACCGAAGCTCTACATTTGAATCCAGTTTTTTTGTTTATTTTTCTGATGTCACTATATACCTTTCTAACTCTCAGCCCCCCATCTGATAAATGGGTAAATTTCACAGGCTGCTTGCAAGCATCAAGTAAGATGACATAAGAATTTTCCGAAAACAGTGCCTGGGCAGAGGCTCTTCAGACCTGCAGCTGAGAGAGAACCCTACAAAAATCCATCTTTGGAAACCAGCAGGTCTGTCCTGGTGGTCCGATGCTAAGACTCCCTGCCCCCACGCAGGGGGCCCAGGTTGCTCTCTAGTCCCAGAGCTAGATCCCACATGCCCCACAAGGAAGGTGGAAGACCCTGAGTGCTGCAACTGTGACTCAGCGCAGCCAAATAAATAAGTAAATAAAAATATTTTTTAAAATGCTGCCTCCCAGGGCAGGAAAATTAAAAAGAAAGAAAGAAAGCCAACGGCTCTGGCATCCATGGACCCGCAATGAACTGAGACAGCTCTTGAAGGGTTTCGCGTCTGCTCGCAGACTCACCTGCTCCAGGGTGCGGCGCACAAACGGCTAAAGGAGAGGCGTCCAGACTGAAGGAGGCTCATTTGCTGGTCTTGCCCCGTCGGCCTGAGGGACAGGCATCCGGTGTGTGGGCGCCTGCGGATGCCCTCCTAGAGGCCCGGGGCCGGCGCCATCTTCCCGTGCTCCTTCTGCCTCGCTCCGGCAGTGAGAGCCACCATTTTCTTTCTTCTTTTTTTTAAAAACTCTAACCTTTATTGAAAGAGTTGAAATAAATACTGAGAGTAAGATTTTCAAAATATATATCTGCAAACTCTGTCCAGGAGATTTTAAGTAGCTATCCATGACACTGGATACAAGACGACTGTATTCTTAATTCCTCTGGTTCTCAGCATCTTCAAAGTTAAGCTTCGGCCCTCCTGGAAACTGTTGCAAAGCTAGACAACGCCTGAGGAAGTTTTCTTTGTTTGTCTCCTTGTATCCCTGTGAGGCCGAGAGCTGAGACCCACAGATTGGGGAGAGAAACCCTGCTGCGCCTGTGGACAGAGGATTCTGGGACCGCTTCGGCCTCCGCGGGCAGCTGGTAGACGTGGTGGATTAGCACTGATTGCTCGCAGCCGAGTTCAGCAATGGGCATTCCTCTTTCTGCAATCAGCTCCTAAATTAGGAATATCTGTTCTAGAAAGTGTATCCAGTCCCTAATGTGCTCCTCTAATAGGATGCTCACGTTGAAGTTTTCATCAAGAGATTGGTAAAGAGATTTTGGGCGGAGATGACTATTGCCTCTTCCGGATGGGAAGGCTGCTGCCTTCTCAGTCGAAGCCTAGTTAGAGGGCTTCCTCCAGGAGATTAAGCTAAGAACTTTTGAATATGTTCCCTGAAATTGGGAGACTAAAAGGTCTGGTGCTTGACCGACACTTGAGAAAAGTAATTCTAACTGGACTCAAGCCTGACTCCCAGCCGGGAGAGCTAGAGAATGGTGAGTGACTTTGCTGGAAAAATTGGGGTGGTCCTGCCAGCCTCTCGCTGCGAAATAGCTGTGAGAATGTTTCCATCATGACCCTGCTGACCAGACAGTGCAATCGTGAATGGGGAGATGGGCAGGGCAACAAAGCAAAAGAGAAGGACCATTGTCTTCACAGCCTGGCTCCAACCTGTCACAAACCTGATTTAGAGTTGGGTAGAAGGTGTCACCCAAAGTCAAGTTCAGAGTTTCGACTAAAACATGGGACTGTGTTCTAAATGTCTTATTAGGGCATTTTATGATGTAAAATGACAATACAAATGTTTATTACTCAAGAGTGAGCTGATACACCATGGAACCTGCACAAGCTCTATTCTGGCAGAGCAGATTGCCCTGTTAAAGTTTAGGAAGGCAGTAAGAGACGAAATGAATTACCTTTTGATTATATTCTTTGAGTTATCCTTGTTCAACCCTTAGTCACTCAAGTCTGTTTACCTGTACTGTTATTTAGAGTTATGTGATCATTTTCTGTAAGGTTTACACAATTCCTGAGTCCTAGAGCAGGCTCTCTTCCAACAGTTCTCTACCCCATTAGAAATTTAATCCTCACAGAAGGATGAAGAATTTTGTGAGGTCCTTATAACATCATCTCATTTTTGGGACGGGGAGGTGGGTGGAAAAAAGTTTAACTCTTGAATATAAATAACATGTTTGGGCGATAACATCGAGAGCCACAATGAAATCAAACTTCACATCTAGCATCTTCACCTTGACCCTGCCCAGTTGACTTAAGAAACCCATGTCCCAGTGGAAGAAAAGTAAGAAGGTAGAAAGTTCTACTCTGAGAGCCTACCAAGCACAGAGACCAGTATTTACTCATCAGAATTTACCAAATGTGATATTCTAACCAATGGCACTTTTCACTTAAACTATTTCAGCACCAAAGTTTCCAGTGTGGAATTATCCCCAGCTTCTAGATTTTATACACCAATAATGCTCTCAGGTTTTTGGCTAACATTGTAAACACTTCTTATAGTTCATTGCCATTGAGGAACCAAACAAGGGTTGGCAAATCTGTGGCCCTTATGTCCTACCACCTTTACTTTTCTCAAGGCAGAAGTCACTAGCAGGTGATGGCACATTTACCTGAATTGAAGACATGGCCTTATTATCCATATTCAGGTATTTACTCCTAATGGGCTTCAATATCATGGCTTACCTGAGACTGGAGTTGTAGAAAATAAATTCTCTTTTGTTCAAACCATAGTTTCTGAGGTTGTGAGCATATAAAAGCTTTTTCCTCCTGATTTTGAATAGATTTCTTAGAAATAAACCTGATATGTCATTTAACTTGTTCTAAAAGGACTGAAGAAGCCTCTTTTTAGATGTCTGATCTCAATATGACCATCTCTCAAATTTTATGTATCATAAGTGCTCTTAAAGGGACCCAATGATGTTTCTAAATGCTGGAATAACAATTGTACTTCCAGAATATCCGTGTTAAAAAATTAGGAGAGTCATAATTATCTGCCCAAGATGGCACCTTCAGCAAAATGACTGACACATATATTACTCATTAATAACAGCTTTAAATTTATGCAGGGAAGAATATTAATGAAATATTTCCATTTTATGGTGGAGATTACTATAAGGTTATTTCTAAAATGATGGGAAAAGGCAAGGGAAATAAATATTGCCAGTACCAAACAGAACTGATTTTGCTTCAGAATGAATATTAAATTCACATTCAGTGGGAACATAGCCATGAAAACCAGGTGTTAGGAATTGGAGATAACCTAGATATGGGATTATTTCATGAGATTCACATAGCTTTTCATGGCTGATAGCAAAGCCAGTTTGATCTGTAAAATGATTTCATAAAATTTTTTGCAACTTTTTTCCTTTTTATTAACTTTGAGCTTATCTCTACCACCAAAGAGGCCAAAACTAAATAAATGCATGGCATCTGTAGCAAGCTTTTGTTATTGTTTTAAGACTTTTAACATCTAGGACTAATACCTCCAGGTGAAATGTTTCTGTTGAGGTTCTGTTGATTTGATTTCTTATGGATTACTGTGCTGAGGTCCTTTCTCTGATGAAGGGCATTGAGTAGAACATTTAAATGTCAGTGCAGAGTTCAAGTGCAAGGATTCTCTGCTTGGTGCTCACCTCAATTTTCCTGTTTTTCTTTCCCCCAAATATGCTTAATTTTTTGGCTTGTGGAGGATAGGGAATATGTAATCATAATAACTTTCTATTTACCAGAAATGTTATTTTTAAAATTTATAACTTCTTTTTTCAGCACATTTGATCAAAGAGGAATGGTAACTTCTAACTGTTGCCTTTTCTATTTAGTTAAGTGTTAGTCGCTCAGTTGTGTCCAACTCTTTGAGACCCCAGGGACTGTAGCCCACCAGGCCCCTCTGTCTGTGGGGATTCTCCAGGCAAGAATGGGTTACCATGCCCTCCTCCAGGGGTTCTTCCTGACCCAGGGATCGAACCAGGGTCTCCTGCATTGCAGGTGGGTTCTTTACCAGCTGAGCCACCAGGGAAGCCCAGTTTTATTAACTGCATTTTCTATAGTGTCATTTAAGTATAAAGGAGAAGTAAGAAGGAAGCCATATTCCCTCCCACCCATCACATGCCTCATGGCTCTAGGGTTCTGGGCTTCTCCAAAGAGAGGAAGATAACAGTGGCTTAGGGGCTCTCCCTCCCATAAGCTTCCCAGGTGGTATTATAGGAACACGTAAGCTCCTCTTCACAGTCTCCCCAGATCCTCTTAAACTGAACACAAGAGAATTTGCAGGTGATTGAGAAGAGAATCATGTAACTAGTCAAGTTTCAGATGTCTGGTCAGAGTGGGAACACTGTTAAAAATTTCTTTTCGTTTCCTTTTCTTCTTTATGTTCACCTCTGCTCTCCATGGGAATGTTGTCTTAACAAAATACATTGGGTTGGGACATTTACTTTCAATAATCAATAATGAAAAATGAACCCTAAGGTTCAAAAAATTAATCTCATGGTCACATTTCTTTTAAAACAATTTTTATCCTGTGGAAAGCTCTTCAGTCAAGGTACTCTTTCATTGGGATGACAGATACTAATAAATTATGCATAAAGTAAAAATATACTCACATTAATTTCCTTTTTTTCTGATTATGGGAGATTTAGGAATGCATGTTGAGGTTCAAGAAAAAGGCAAAGTTTCCTGCTGCAAAGACCCTAGCTTGCTTGTCTTATCCACTTAGAAGGGTCTGGGTCTGATCGCTAGAGGCCTAAGAAACTTCCCCTTAGAAAGCTACTTACACTTTCCTTGTATATTCTCCTGAATCAGGGCAGGATACCATGGGTGGGACTGATACTTGGAGGCAAAAAAGAACAGATAAAATGAAAAAGTTAAAAACAGGAAACTCATCACAGACCACCCCCCACCACTGCCTTTTTAATTTAGAATTTAAATGTCAAATTCTATTAGAGTAAAAACATGAGACCATGAGATGATTATGTGAGGAAGCCAATTTGAACCTGAAGATAGTTTTTAATGGAATGTATTTGACAAACAGAGCCGTTTTTATTGATTGAACTTGAGTATGGTTTGGTTTATGAATCCTCAGTTCCTAAGGAAATGATTTAAACAATTTGTGGGATATGTGTACACAAATTTATGACTTGGTTCTGGCAAGGAAGATAGTCTCTCCGAAAGAATAAAATCCTAG
>NC_057388.1:50728986-50758986 GCF_019320065.1 Cervus canadensis
CCAATGTGAAATGGATATTAGAATATATCACAAGAACATTTAGTTTGTTATTTTTGTAGTGGTCTTTAATAACCTGAACATTGTTAAGTGTACAGATTTAAATGCTTTAACCAGAAGTATTACAAAAGATTATTGGTATAAGAAAAAATTGATTACTTGAAAACTACATTTGATTAGAAACAGTATCATATATGTAAAAAAAAAATAGGGACAAAAAGATTAATACATTTCAGATCAATTTATTCGATCACTAATTTAATATGGTGAAAACAATTTATATTTTGCTTTGATTAAAAAAAAATGATCTTCCTCTTGATATTCCTGGATCCTTATTGGATTCATAGGCCCTCTTATTTTTTGGTGGGAAGGATTGCTTTAGCAGTTAATCATTTCCCTAGAAATTGCATTCATTTTTTTAAAAGTAAATAGTGGCAAATGAGATTTTATAACACTGTAATGTTTATTAGAGGAATATCTGGGTATATGAAAAATAGTTAAAAGCTAGTCAGGAAAGCCAATTCTGGCTGATGGTTCCTGGAACTGCTCTCACATTTTACATGCATGGGCAAAGAACACTGAAATTTCCCCAGTGTTGCTGCTGTCTAAAACTACTATCATCTCTAATCTCTCAATTCTCAGTATAGATTATGCTCTAGGGATAGGTTAGACTCTATGGGAAGTGGCCATTATAAGGCCATTATTGCACTCTGTGGGGTAAATCATGAAATTATATTGTAGCCAATACAAATAAAAAGCCAAGAAGAGAGTTTGTCATTGATATTTAATGAAACTGAAGTTACTGTGCTTATGTTTTATGTGCATAAAAAGTTGTGTTAAATCCAAAGCACTGCACTCTCAGCATAAGGGAAACCACTGCACCTCTAAATCTCCAAGGTACTATTTATTGTCCTGCATAAGAAATTACTAAATAATATTATAGTCCTTGAGATAACTGATGCTGCTTAGCAAAAAATAACTTAAAAATTAGAAAAGTGGGATTTCTAATATATGCATATGACTAAGTTGTAGATACTATTTTATGCAATGAATAAAAAACAATTTGGTCCTAATAAAAGGTTACATGGTCAATTAGAAAATGAGAAATGTTGAACCAGGAAAATATATCAAGGAGGTGGAGGAAAAAATCTATATGTAAATGTGGTATGTGTGTACCAGAAAATGACTTCAGAATAATAAAAGCTTGAAATCATAAAAGCTGCTTTATGAGGACCATTTTTTTTTTTTTTTCTTTTTTTTTTTTTTTTGATGCACCGTTCCTGGAAGCACTGCAATACCAGGTCGATGCGTGGAGTGGACGGAGCAAGCTCCCATTCCAACTCCTAACTCCAAAAATCCATCCAATATATTGTCCTCGGATAGAGGACGTATCAGACACCAAACTGATAAGAACAGATACTACACTTGATCTCAGCCAAAAGGCCGAGAAGCGATATGAGGACCATTTTAAAAACAAAACCAATTATTTTGATTGAAAAAAAATTAGCAGTTGAACTCAACAACTACTTTGATTAAATATTTCATTAAACAAGCCAACAGTTTAAGCCAAATGACTGATGAACCAACTAGTTGTTATGGTCACATGTAGATGTCCAGAATTTTAACATTTATTAAATCTAATTTTAATATTCCCAAAGTACCCTATAAAATATACAAATGGAATCTTCTAAAAAGATTACTTGTGAAATTCATATTCATTTAATGACTTTTATTGAAAAAATGATGTTTTCATTTAATAATCATTACAAGTTAAATTTATACTTTCAGATTTTCCAGGTTCAAGCTGGGATTCACAACATTTTAGTGGATGTTAAACTCTAAGTACTGAAAATGATTAGGAATAAACGCCTAAGGTTAATATAATAGCACCTTTATCTAATTAGGTCTCATAAATGACCTATGAATATTCAAAACTTTCAAGCTTAAATAGATGAATATTTCTAAACAGATATTGAGTAGTTGGCAAGACATACACAGATGTCTATGGGATTAACCTCAAGTCAATTAATCATTTTGGGCATTTAATAATTTTAACTACAGATCTGTCCTCTTTTGTAGCTGGTGTGTCTTAATGTTCTCAAGGCTCTAAGAAGACCTAGGAGGTTTCCGTAGTCTGACTCTGTTTCCTAATCCCTGTTCCACTCTACTGTCCCCTCAGCTGGAGCTCAGGGTCTGAGTTTCTCATTCATTTGTGTTTCACTTTTCTGAGTTGGGATTTTTATTTGAATAAAGAACCTGTGGGAAAGTCTCAAGTTTCAGATAAAGAGGAATAGCAAACACGAAGTCTTTCTAAAATACAAACACACAGAAAGAGTTGTTTTTTTTTTTTTTTTAACAAGGATTGCTATAAAGGCATGTTCCATTACATTCTCAGAGAATTTTAATATACAAATAATTTATTTCATTATGTCATTGCCTTATATAAAAATATACCTGAACTGAGATATGGGAAAATGAGACAGGACTGAGTCAAAACCCTTTGACCATTCTCCACAGGAAGACCACAACCTCCCTGTGTACAATAGTAGTTCTGAAAAATAACTTCTATTCCCAACTCAAAACATCACCCTTAAAACATCATGTTCAGTTCCTACTCCAAGCCATTTTTTATGCTGACTAAGTCTGTGCTTTCCTCTTTAACACACTGTGTGTACAGAAGTTGGTATTCCCTTCCTCACTGTGTTCTGCTTGTGCGTATCCTGTCCATCACATAAGAACCAAGTTATACTTGATCTATACTCTTCTAAAAGAGAGTCTGTTTCACCTGTCCAGCTTTCGCTGACTCCTACCTTCAACCTTCCATAGCATTTTTTGGGAATCACTGTTACCCAAAACTATAGAATCTTGGAATCCTTACACTGTATCAGATATAATTTTATCCAGTGCTCACATTTTACACATTAGAAGATGATAACTTTCCAGGAACTTCTCACACAGCTACAAAAGTTTTAGGGCCCACAATAGATTTTCCAACCCAGGGATCTGGCAAAGGGACTGAGAACCCCCAGGGAATTTGATTTTGAAGGCCAGTGGGATTTGATAACAGAACTTCCTCAGGACTGAGGAAACAGACTCTTGGAGGACACAAACAAAACCGTGTGCACACCAGGACCCAGGAAAAAGGAGCTGTGACCCCATAAGAGACTAAGCCAGATTTGCCTTTGAGTGCCCAGGAGTCTTTGACAGAGACATGGTTGACAATGGCCTGCCGTGGGGTCAGGAACACTGAGTACAACAGTCCTGGGAGCCCCAGCACGCTGGCACAAGACCTTTAGAAGGAGGTGGCCATGACCCCAGGCTTAACTACAGGGAGGGAACACAGCCCACCCATCAATAGAAAATTGGATTAACGATTGACAGGGCATGGCCCCGCCCATAAGAGCAAAGCCCAAATTCCTCCACAGCCAGTCCCATCCATCAGGCAGCTTCCACAAGCCTCTATCCTTATCCAGCAAAGGGCAGACAGAATGAAAACCACAATCACAGAAAACTAACCAAACTGATCACATGGACCACAGCTTTGTTTAACTCAATGAATCTATGAGTTATGCCATGTAGGTCCACCCAAGATGGACCAGTCATGGTGGAGAGTTCTGACAAAATGTGGTCCATTGGAGAAGGGAATGGCAAACCACTTCAGTATTCTGGCCTTGAGAACCCCATGAACAGTATGAAAAGGCAAAATGATATGATACTGAAAGATGAACTCCCCAGGTTGATAGGTGTCCAATGTGCTAGTGGAGAAAAGTGGAGAAATAACTCCAGAAAGAATGAAGAGATGGAGCCAAAGCAAAAACAATGCTCAATTGTGGGTGTGTTGGAGATGGAAGTAAAGTCCTATTAACAATATTGCATATGAACCAGGAATGTTAGGTCCATGAATCAGGGTAATTTGGAAGTGGTCCAGGAGATGGCAAAAGTGAATACCAACATTTTAGGAATCAGTGAACTAAAATGGACCAGAATGGGCAAATTTAATTTGGATGACAATTATATATACTACTGTGCACAAGACTCCCTTAGAAGAAATGGAGTAGCCCTAATAGTCAACAAAGAGTCCAAAATGCAATACTTGGGTGCAGTCTCAAAAACAACAGAATGATCTCTGTTCATTTCCAAGGCAAACCATTCAATACGACAGTAATCCAACTCTCCCACTAATGCTGAAGAAGCTGATGCTGAACAGTTATATGATGATCTAAAAGACCTTCTAGAACTCACACCAACAAAAGATGTCCTTTTCATCATAGGGGACTGGAATGCAAAAGTAGGAAATTAAGAGATACACAGAGTAACAGGCAAGTTTGGCCTTGGAGTACAAAATGAAGCAGGGCAAAGGCTAACACAGTTTGGCCAAGAGAACGCGCTCTTTATAGCAAACACCCTCTTCCAACAACACAAGAGATGACACTACACATGGACATCATCAGATGGTAAATACCAAAATCAGATTGATTATATTCTTTGCAGCCAAAGATGGAGAAACTCTATACAGTGAGCAAAATCAAGATCAGGAGCTGACTGTGGCTCAGATCATTAAATCCTTGTTGAAAAATTCAGACTTAAATTGAAGAAAGTAGGGAAAACCACTAGACCATTCAGGTATGATCTAAATCAAATCCCTCACAATTATATAGTGGAAGTGACAAATAGATTCAAAGGATTAAATCTGATAGACAGAGTCCCTAAAGAACTATGGACAGAAGTTCGTAACATTGTACAGGAGGCAGTAAGCAAAACCATCCCCAAGAAAAAGAAATGCAAAATAGCAAAATGGTTGTCTGAGAAGACCTTACAAAGAACTGAGAAAAGAAGAGAGTTTAAAAGCAAAGGAGAAAAGAAAAGATATACCCATCTGAATGCAGAGTACCAAAGAATAGCAAAGAGAGATAAGAAAGCCTTCCTCAGTGATCAGTGCAAACAAATAGAGGAAAACAATAGAACGGGAAAGACTAGAGATCTTTTCAAGAAAATAAGAGATACCAAGGGAACATTTCATGTAATGATGGGCACAATAAAGGACAGAAATGGTATGGACCTAACTAAAGCAGAAGATATTAAGAAGAGGTAGCAAGAATACATAGAAGAACTATACAAAAAAAAATCTTAATGTCCCAAATAACCATGATGGTGTGATCACTCACCTAGAGCCAGACATCCTGGAGTGCAAAATCAAGTGGCCTTTAGGAATCATCACTATGAACAGAACTAATGAAGGTGATGGAATTCCAGTTGAGCTATTTCAAAACCTAATAGATGATGCTGTGAAAGTTCTACACCCACTATGCCAGGAAATTTGGAAAACTCAGCAGTAGCCATAGGACAGGAAAAGGTCAGTTTTCATTTCAATCCCAAGAAAGGCAATGCCAAAGCATGTTCAAACTACCACACAACTGTACTCATCTTACATAATAGCAAAGTAATTCTCAAAATTCTCCAAGCTAGGCTTCAACAATTCATGAACTGAGAAGTTCCAGATGTTCAAGCTGGATTTAGAAAAGGCAGAGGAACCAGAGATCAAGTTGCCAACTCCGTTGGTTCATAGAAAAACCAAGAGACCTCCAGAAAACCATCTACTTCTGCTTCATTGACTACACTAAAGCTTTTGACTGTGTGGATTACAACAAACTGTGGAAAATTCTTAAAAAGATGGGAATACCAGACCACCTTACCTGCTCCTGAGAAATCTGTATACAGGTCAAGAAGCACTAGTTAGAACCAGACATGGTTCTAACAATGGAATGGTTCCATATTGGGAAAGGAGTACTTCAAGGCTGTATATTGTCACCCTGCTTATTTAACTTATATGCAGAGTACATCATGTGAAATGCCAGGTTGGATGAAGCACAAGCAGGAATCAAGATTGCTGGGAGAAATATCAATAACCTCAGATGTGCAGATGAAACCACCCTTTTGGCAGAAAGTGAAAGGGAACTAAAGAGCCTCTTGATGAATGTGAAAAAGGAGAGTAAAACAGCTGGCTTAAAACTAACAATCAAAAAAAACTAAAATCATGGCATCTGGTCCCATCACTTCATGGCAAATAGATGGAGAAACAATGGAAACAGTGAGAGACTTTACTTTTTAGGGCTCCAAAATCATTGCAGCCATAAAATTAAAAGATGCTTCCTCCTTGGAAGAAAGCTTTGAAAACCTAGACATCATATTAAAAAGCAGAGACATTACTTTGCCAACAAAGGTCCATCTAGTCAAAGCTATGGTTTTTCCAGTAGTCATATACAGATGTCAGAGTTGGACCATAAAGAAAGCTGAGTGCCAAAGAATTGATGCTTTTGAACTGTGGTATTGGAGAAGACTCTTGAGAGTGCCTTGGACTGCAAGCAGATAAAACCAGTCAACCCTAAGAAAATCAGCCCTGAATATTCATTGGATGTACTGATTCTGAGTACAGAAGCTCCAGTACTTTGGCCACCTGATGCAAAGAGTCAGCTCATTTGATAAGACCCTGATGCTTGGAAAGACTGAAGGCAGGAAGAGCAGAGGATGATAGGGGATGAGATGGTTGGATGGCATCACCAACTCAATGGACATGAGTTTGAGCAAGTTCCAAGAGTTGGTGATGGACAGGGAATCCTGGTGGGCTGCAATCTATGGGGTCGCAAAGAGTCAGACATGACTGAATGACTGAACTGAACTGACCTAACTTTCCAAGAGTTATGATAAGTATAAGCAGAGTCGCAACAAGTACGTGACTGGCCTCTGGAGTGTTTCTTGGAACCTTGTTACTCTTGCTGTCTCACCTCGCCTTCATCACATGTGCTGTGACTACATTATCTTGGTGGTGGCTCTGCCATGCCTTGCCAACTAGCCTATGAACATCATAGATCAAGAGAGCTGCGCACATAGCAGGCACTTAGTAAAAATGTGCTAGTTGAATAAATGATGTACCACCAAGGCAATAAGAGTTTCATTTGTATTAACTATGAAAGAGAAACCTTCTCTCTGGAATTATGCATTCTTGCAATCATTTTGCTCAGAATTAGTTTGTGAACAAGGTACCAGAGCTGAAAAATATGTAAATGAAAATCTCCTTTTAGGCTACAGTGTTAGACTGCTCATTTACCAAGATACACTAAAATCAGAGCCAATAATTATGAATACTCAGTTTTCTTAAAAATATCAGATTGCCACCAATACAATGTCTAAAAAAATAAATAAAAAATAGAAGAAATTTAAGCATTCACAGGGAATAAAACTGCTTAAAAGCTAACCATTGGTGGAATCCTCTTCAATTAAAGAAAACAATTGTATCATGATTAGCTCCATTTATTTCTCACTTTTGGATCTCAGAAAGCTCCATGTTTTCACTTGTCTTGTATGCCAATCCAAAAGAAATGGACCCCAAAGTAACGACATGCCTTTGGTGGGTTCTAGAATGAGTCAGAAATTAGTCCCTTCTGGGGCCATTAGCACTATCCTTCTCTTCTTCCTCTCATTACAGGATATGAGGAACATTTCACTTATCTCTGGAAAAAAGTGGCTATCTCTGTAGTGCTCACTTTTCCAAATTCTTCAGAGTACCTTGTGTTACACCATTATAGAATAATTCGATTTTCTAGGAAATATGCTCTCCTTCACCAAAGACAATTCAAATAAGATAAAGGAAACCCTTTAAATAACTTCCTGTCTATACTGTGCTTACCAATTCTTCCTTACATGCCCTCTTCTCCAGTTGACTCATTTAAAGGTTTTTAATTAACAGCGTATAATTTAATACAATAATTTTTATGATTTTTATGTATTTAGTATTTTGATTAACTTGTAAGTATGGCATAAAGTAATCCTGAATAATTTAGGCACCTCATTTATAATCTTTAGTCATGCAGCAGTGGTTAGTGGTTCATAATATAGTGTTTAAGAATTCAAAGAGCTTTGAGGATAAAATGCTTGGGTTTAAACCCTGGCTCCTTTACTTCCTAGCTGTGTGACCTTGAGGAAGTTACTTAATGTCTCTGTACCTCTGTTTCTTTATTTATAAAGGAAAGATAGTAAAGTACCTACTTTACATAGTAGTTATGAGGAATAAATGCTTTTTTTTGTATATGTAAAACACTTCAAAGAGTGACTGGGTCATAAGAGATCAATGTTAGATACAGCCATGATATAATTACAAACTAGATTCTTTTTTGGAAGAAGTTATAGTATAAATACATTAATTACTTTTAAACAATTGTTGTTGTTGTTTAGTTGCTAAGAGGGGTCTGACTCTTTGTGACCCCATGGACTGTAGCCCACTGGGCTCCTTTGTCCATGGGATTTCCCAGGCAAGAATACTGGAGTGGGTTGCCATTTCCTTTTCCAGGAGATCTTCCTGATCCAGGGATCAAACCCACAAACTCACTTCTCCTGCATTTGTATGAACATAATTAGCTCTAAAACTATTTTAGCCCTTCTATAAATTGAGACTTCTATTACTGTATTAGAAAAGACTTAAAACAAAGATATTTGTGCCCCACATACCAAATGCCAAATATTATGGTTATTAAAGTAATGACTAGCTACACTTAAAAGTACATTTAATACTGAAAAGGACAAAATAACACCACGTATTACTATAATTTTTCCAAAGAATTATTTACAAATACATTCTTGAACACTAAGGCACTAAATCAAAATCTCAGGTCATGTCTCTGATTATTTTCTGATTAACAGAGGAAAGCAAATTTCATACTGGAAGGACCACTTTTGAAGTGTTTGCTGGTCAGCACCCCGTGCACTTACTCTCCTCAGCCATCCATCCCAGCCCTCATCGTTGGGGTTTATGAGGTTTGATACTCTATATTCAGTTGGAGAAACCTTAAATAGATGTGTTCAAAATTGACTAAAACGTGAACATTTTAAGGGATATAACAATATATACAAGCCTTATCCAAAATAAATTTTCTGCCAAAAGCTCCATTATGCTATGGATTGAGTCAAGTCCCCTGTGTCCTTAAAAGCATAAAGAACATCAATTTTACTTTGACAGGAAAAGCCAATAACATATTACCATTATCTCCTATTGCCAGTGATTAACACAAGTTTATTGTGTACCCTTTAGATATAAGGTGCTGTGGGGCATTTAAACATCTATCAAAGAAGCTGCATGCAGTCTGGTATGGGAGAAACATATACTCAAAATGTACACGACTGCTAGCCACAAGTGTTCTAAGAGGAACAGCAACAAGTGATACTGGAGGAGTTAACAGCTGGGAGAGATTATTTGCCTGTAAGCAGAATCCCAAGGCATATATATATTCCTAATGGAATTCATGAAAGACAGTAAAGAAAGATAAGTTCAGATGGACAAACAAAAGAAATTCTTACTATCTATCCCGGTAATAAAACTCTTTCTGGGTCTGAAGAAGATCTGTTCTGGATGGCTTGGATATCCATCATGCCATTTTCCCTTCCTGAGTGGAAACTTATGCATGACTCCTGTCAGTTATGATTCTGAGGTATCTTATAGATTAAGCTGTGGTCCTTAATAGAGCTCTTAATAATAAGTAAAGGCAAAGCCACTTTGAACAAATAGAATCCGTTGTTTCTAGGTGTAAGACAGATGATTACATTGGAAACTGAGGACTTATTTTTTTTTTTTTTTACTTATGAACAAGAAGAAAACAACCAGTAGAATAGTTGGCTTTTTATTATCTCATTTGTGAGATCTTGAATAAAGGATAATAAATAGACTTATTTTTAATATATCTTAAGGCAGGAGTCTAGGACGTCTGGATTGGATAATCTCCACTGCTCTTCGTAGTGTTTACTGGGTACATAGTACATATCTGGCGTTTAGGTTATCAGGGAAGAGTACAAATTTCTGGCACAGAAAGGCACAGACAGCAGGTAGACACATTTACCTGGACAGTGACTTCAGTAGTTCTTCTCAGCCTTATGAAATACGTCCTATTCCTTAAGCAGATCTGGAAGTAACTTCATCTTTGATTTTAAAGCAAATTATCCATTTTGTAGATAATGAGCATTCATTTAAACTGGAATCAAGGAATTCATTGTGAACAGTTTAAAAACTGTTCTGTCCACAAAACACAAGATTTCCAATTCAACTATTCCAAGTCCACTACCTACAGTTTACTACAGAAAAGCAATGATTTAAATTACTTGCTTTAAGAAGAAACAGCCAGCCTCCTAATTTGACACAGTAGTCATGTATGGATATGGGAGTTGGACCACAAAGAAGGCTGAGTGCTTAAGAATTGAAGCTTTTGAACTGAGGTGTTGGAAAAGATGCTTGAGAGTCCCTTGGACTGCAAGAAGATCAAATCAGCCAGTCCTTAAGGAAATCAATCCTGAATATTCATCTGAGGACTGATGTCGAGGCTGAAGCTTCAATACTTTGGCCACATGATGCGAAGAGCCAACTCATTGGAAAAGACCCTGATGCTAGGAAAGATTGAAGGTAGGAGGAGAAGGGGATGACAGAGGATGAGATGGTTGGATGGCATCACTGACTCATGGACATGAGTTCGAGCAAGTTCTGGGAGATGGTAAAGGACAGAGAAGCCTGGTGTGCTGCAATCCATAGGGTCGCAGAGAGTTGGACACAACTGAGCGACTGAACAACTTGACATAATTTACACTTGGGAGAATCAAAAAACTATGTGGAACTTCCTTAGATAACTGGAGGGAAAGTATTTAGTGATGAAGAGAGATAAAGTCTGTTATTATTTCCTGACAGAGAGGTTGACCACCAATAACTGAAATGGAAGTACTTCTAGAAGGATGAACCCCACTTCCTATTAGAAGTGAAACAATCAATTCAATAAACATTATTTGCAAGCAAAGGATCCAGGGCTTCCCTGGTGGCTCAGACAGTAAAGAATCTGCCTACAATGTGGGAGACTTGGGTTCGATCCCTGGGCTGGGAAGATCCCCTGGAGAAGGGAATGGCAATCCACTCCAGTATTCTTGCCTGGAGAATTCCATGGACAGAGAAGCCTGGAGAGCTACAGTCCATGGGGTCGCAAAGAGTTGGACACAACTGATCGACTAACACACACACAGATTTAGGGGCTGATACGGACAATGGTTCCTGCTCTCATAGTTTTTAGTCTAAAAGAGAAAGTAAGACATACACATAAGTAACTTTGATTCCAAGCAGAATGTGATCTATACTATACACACAAAGTGTTATGAAAGAGAGGAGATAAATTCTGGCAATGCAATCAGTCAATGATCTATGATGGAGAAATGCATCACTTCAGGTAGACTTTAAAATATTTTAAAATGTCCATTATGCAGAATTGAGGAAAAGTGCATTCTAAGTAGAAATGGGAAAAACAGAGAATTTTAGATGTGTTTTCCTGGTGGCTCGGATGGTAAAGAATCTGCCTGCAGTGCAGGAGACCCGGGTTTGATAGCTGGGTAGGGACGATCCCCTGGAGAAGGGAACAGCTACCCATTCCAGTATTCTGGCCTAGGAAGTCCCATGGACAGAGGTGCCTGGCAGGCTACAGTGTATGGGGTCGCAAAGCGTTGGACATGACTGAGTGACTAATACTGCCACTTACACTGTAGATGTGTCGTGGGAACCCTAAGAGTGGGTATGAGGCCATGAGGAACAGAGAGTTGGTAATAAATAAATATGTTAGAAAGCAGAATAAGGTCAGATGGTGAAGAGCCCTTGAGTTGCATTTATGGGGTTTAAAATTTATTCTTTGCCAGCTGAACGGCTATTGATGTTTTTTGAGCATGGCAGTGAATAGAAGAGTTCAGGAGGACTAATTTGCAAAGGGTAGATTGCATGTAGGCCACTGGAGCTAAGGTGACTAGTTAGGAGCCTATTGTGTGTATGTTAAGTCACTTCAGCCGTGTCAGACTCTTTGCAACCATATGGACTGTAGCTCACCAGTCTCCTCTGTCCATGAGATTCTCCAGGCAAGATTACTGGATGGGTTGCCATGCCCTCCTCCAGGGGATCTTCCCGACCCAGGGATCAAACCCACATCTTCTATGTCTCCTGCATTGGCTGGCGGGTTCTTTACCCCTAGTGCCACCTGGGAAGCCCAGGGGCCTACTGTAACCACAACAGTGTAATTAAGGTCATGATGGTCAGGGCTAAGGTAGCAGGACTAGAGACCATGGAAAGAAGTGAGTTTAGGCTATTAGCTATGAGCTAAACAGTTCTGTATATATTCTCTTAAATTTACATGTATGTGAAAGAGTTCCCTTTTATACACTACCAAGAATACTATTGCTGTTTAGTCACTAAGTCATGTCTGACTCTCTTGTGACCCCATGGGCTGTAGCCTGCCAGGCTCCTCCCTGCATGGGACTTCCCAGGCAGAGATACTCGAGTGGGGTGTCATTTCCTCCTCCAGGGGATCTTCTCCACCCATGGATCAAGGCCACGTTTCCTGGGTCTCCCGCTTGGCAGGCAAATTCTTTACCACGGAGCCGCCTGGGAAGCCCTACCAAGAAGACAAAAGAGCCTAAACCTCTGTCAAAAAATTCTAAAAGTTAAAATAGATGATGACTATTCATAACTCATAGTTAACTTTGATGAATCTAGATTTGTCATTTTAACTGCTCAAGAAAGAGGAAAAGTGCATCCCAGAATTCTTGGATATCAGAAAGGAGAAGATGGGAAGAAACTGAAACAAATTTCTCTACAGTCCTCATTATGCATAACCACTAGCACTTGCCACACTTATAAAGTCTGCCGATACTTAATCTCTGGAAATTGTACTTATTTTTAATTTTTAGTCTATGTCATCTTAAAGAAAAATATACTTTAAAACTGGATATTGAAGGATAATAGCATAAAGTGTGGACACGTTCTCAAGTTTAAAATACAGTATTTCCAGAGGTGAGTAGCAAAGAAGAAAAGAGGTAAAAGGTAGATAACATATACCTCAAGGATCATGCTGCTGCTGCTGCTGCTGCTAAGTCGCTTCAGTTGTGTCCAACTCTGTGCGACCCCACAGATGGCAGCCCACCAGGCTCCGCTGTCCCTGGGATTCTCCAGGCAAGAACACTGGAGTGGGTTGCCATTTCCTTCTCCAATGCATGAAAGTGAAAAGTGAAAGTGCAGTCGCTCAGTTGTGTCCATGGACTGCAGCCTACCAGGCTCCTCCGTCCATGGAATTTTCCAGGCAAGAGTACTGGAGTGGGGTGCCATTGCCTTCTCCAAAGGATCATGCTAAGGACCTCCAAATAACTGGTGCATTTTTCAATGCCCCAACCCTATTATCAGCTTGGAGATTAATGAACTCTAGGATACATCTCCCAAATCCCTGTCCAGTCCCATCCTGCAGGTGTGTTCCTCTCTAGGCAGATTACCTATGCTTAGACAAAAGAATGATCTATTCTCTGAATGAGATTCATGCTTTAAACCTTAGTCACCTTTGCTCAAATCCTCAAATCATTTGTATCTATTTTCTCTTTCCACATCTCTGCTTAATGCTAGGTTGAAAAGCTTAAGACTGGTATTTCTGTAGGCAAAAAATAGTCAAATATCAATAACTTCATAAAGTCCAACCTAAAAACCTATTTCATATGAAGCATAACCCAAAGCTATATCCTCCATGAAGACTTTTACGATTCTCCATATGCATATGTACACTTAAGTCTAGATTTGCAATTTGGTTATCACTCTTTTTCTTCCTTTACTTGGACTCTCTCATTATCTATGCATATATCCATCTCTCAATTATAGTTCTAGCTCTCTGTAGATTACAGATCATCTGCCAGTTTCAACAGAATATGTTGCTCATCATAGGTGCTCAATAAACACTTATTGAACTTAAATGAATGAAACTCGTCTGTTTCTGTCAAGCCACTATTATAAGGAAATGCAAAGTGGCAGTTGATTTTTATATGGCAGTTTAATTGCTCAGTGTTACAGCCCACTGACATAATAGTACATACCAAAAACACGAAGAGAGGAATAGCTACATTAATGGACTTATTTGTTGCCTAAAGAAGTTAGTCCTCTAGTTGTGAAATTTAAAAGTACCCAAGGCACCAAGGAAGGGCAGAAGAAATGTTGTTGTCACCACCCTACAGCAAAGTCAAATTATAATGAAAGAATTTACCATTTTAGATTGTATTAACACTGTATATTCTCTAGAAAGATGTAAATTGTCTTCATTTTTTATTTAAGCTTAAGTAAAAGAGCTTATGAACTGTTCCTTTTTTTCTTTAAAATAAAAAAGCACTATGAATAAAGTTCTCTGAAACTATGTTTAAAACATGTTTAAGTCAATGGATATTAGACTATAGAATCACAATGATGTTTATTTAGATAGTGTCAAATGTAATGATTTAAATACCTATACTGTGTTATCACTTAAGAGAAATTTAGTGACAATGTAAATTTGACTGGGCCTTACAATATCTATTAATACTATGAAACTAATGATGGAAATTTTAAGTCTTAAATGTTATAACAGATGTCAACAAATGCTGTGAAGAACAACTTACAATTACTGGCTCATCTGTATAACATGCACAAATTTTAGGCAATGCTAAGTCAATTTTACCAAACACAAGTCAAGACTAAAGGTAAGACTAGGTAGAGTTGTTTTTATGTTCTTTATTCATTTTAGGAAATCCACTTAAGTCTTTTCTTCAGATAATCCTAGTTGTTTGAGAAAAATCTTAATACATTAAATAATGTATGCCTATAGAAAAAGGGTAATAAATATCTTTTTACAAAGAGACATGATACATCTTTAAACAAATCCTATGAGCAATTCTTATTCTTTTTCCCTGCCCTAACATACCTGAAAGACAGAACATGCTTCTATTACTAACTGCAGATCATTACTATAAAAAATGTTTTTCCCTGGATAATACTCAAACAGTATCCTCAGAAATAGAATTAAGGGCTTCATCTTTCAGTTTTACTATGGAACATAATTTTACTTGGCCCAACATGGCAACCTTTACTTAGTAAAATGAATTTTTACATAAAGTCCTCTGAGAAATATACTGAATATTTGCAAATACTTGTAGCCCTTAAACCACACATCTATGTCCTGTTCTATACCAATTTGTTCAAGTTCTTGACTTTTAAGTTTCTTGACAGTTGAAAGAAAGTGATAGTAAAGTTGCTCAGTCATGTCCGACTCTTTGTGACCCTATGGACTAGAGCCCACCAGGCTCCTCTGTCCATGGGATTTTCCAAACAAGAATATTGAGGTGGGTTGCCATTTCCTTCTCCAGGGGATCTTCCCAACCCAGGGATCCAACTCGGTTATCCCACATTGCGGGCAGAGTCTTCACCGTCTGAGCTACCAGGGAATCCTTTCTGGATACTTACTTCTACTTAATTTACCTTTAACCTACATATGATATATTTATTAACTCTAAAAGAAAATGTTTACAATCATACAAATTCTCCTTTATTTCTTATATATTGTTATACCTTAATTATTGATTAATAGCACTTAAAAATATCAGAATAGACCGAGTATTGCTATAGGCTAACACGTCCATTGATTTGCATAGGTTTTTGACCCACAAAATAGCATCAAAAATTTTGTAGTTAAGAGAAAATAGAGAAGATGAGATTTCCTTTTAACTATCTAGAATGTCTATTTAGTACTTAGCACAAAGCTGTTGAATGAATAATGATAACCACTATAAGCATTTAAAAATCAAAGTGTACAATTAACATTTTATAATTTCATGTGTTTGAATAAATTTTTATTCAATATGATCAAATTTTCTTTTTTTTTTTTTTAATATGATCAAATTTTCTAATGGCAAAAGCTTCATGTTTACTACATAAATATCATTGTTTTGAAAGTGTAAAATGGATTCCAAACTATAAACACAGATCCCTTTATTAAAATGGAAAATTTAGTTTCATGCGGCTCAGTTTTTGGTTTTCGTTGTTATTTTTGAGTAGCTTTCTTAGAAGATGGCTTTCCTGGTGGCTTATACAGTCTGCCTGCCTGCAACACAGGATACAGAGGATCAATCCAAGGCTTTCCTGGTGGCTCAAATGGTAAAGAATGGGCCTACAATGCGGGAGACCTGGGTTCAGTCTCTGGGTTGGGAAGATCCCTTGGAGGAGGGCATGGAAACCCACTCCATTATTCTTGCCTGGAGAATCCCCATGGACAGAGGAACCTGGCGGGCTACAGTCCATGAAGTTGCCAAGAGTTGGACATGACTGAGCGACTAAGCACAGCACAGCACAGCCCAGGATCAATCCCTGGGTCAGGAAGATTCCTCGGAGAAGGAAACGGCAATTACCCCAGTGTTCTTGCCTGGGAGATCTCAAGAACAGAGGAGCCTGGTGGGCTACAGGTCACGGGGTTTCAGAAGAGTCAGACATGACTTAGCAACTCAACAACAACAACAACATCTTGGAAGATATAAACACTTCAAATAAAACTTTATTTATTTATTTATGTATTTTTGTCTGTGCTGGGACTCTGTTGCTGACAGGGCCTTTGTCTAGTTGCACAGAGTAGGGGCTACTCTCTAGTTGCTGTATGAGGGCTTCTTACTGTGGAGGCCTCATTGTTGTGGAGCATGGCTCTAGGGTGTGTGGAATTCAGTAGTTGCTTCACCGTGGGCTCAGTGGTTGTCGCTTCCCAGCTTGAGCATACAGGCTCAATAGTTGCCACACACAGGCTTAGCTGCTCCATGACATGTGGGATCTTCCCAGATCAGGGATCAAACCCATGTCTCCTGCATTGGCAGGCAGATTCTTTACCAATGAGTTACTATAAGTGAAGTGAAGTGAAGTTGCTCAGTTGTGTCTGACTCTTTGCGACCCCATGGACTGTAGCCTACCAGGCTCCTCCATCCCTGGGATTTTCTAGACAAGAGTACTGGAGTGGATTGCCATTTCCTTCTCCAGAGGATCCTCCCAACCCAGGGATTGAACCCAGGTTTCCCGCAGTGTAGGCAGATGCTTTGCCTTTCTGTCTGAGCCACAAGGGAAGTCCCCAAATAACACATTCTTAGGAAGTCATTTTTTTTTTCCCCCAAAAAAGAAGTTTCACAGGGAATCTGGTAAAATAACTGATCTCATTTAGAAAGCATATGAAAAATGGAGATTGTGGAAATTCAATTTTACTTTCCTTCTAGTATATGTACAAGGAAATTATCTAATTATATTTGGAATTTAACGGAAGATTTATAAAAATGGCAAGTTTAGTTATCTCCATTTGAATAAAGTCAGGTTGAAATGAGAAACAATTCATGTTTCTTAAATGTTTGCAACTTCTAGAATAATGTTTTATTTAGAAAATATTTTAGTTTAACATATCACAGAAATAAGCTAATAAATGAAACTAAAGTTTTAAATGGAAAAGCTTTCTTTTAAAGAAAATGTTTTGGAAGTACTTTTTAAAATGAGAGTTGATCTTAGGCTAACAAGAGTAATTAAATAACTAAAATTATTTATACAGTCATTAAGAAAATACTTGTTCAGTTGCTAAGTTGAGTCTGACTCTTTGTGACCTCATGGACTGTCAGCATGCCAGGCTCCCCTTTCCTTTACTATCTCCCAGAGTTTACTCAAATTCATGTCCTTTGAGTTAGTGATGCTATCTAACCATCTCATCCTCTGTGGTCCCTTCTCCTTTTGCCTTCACTCTTTCCCACCATCAGGATCTTTTCCAGTGAGTCGTCTCTTTTGTACCAAGTGGTCAGTGTATTGGAAATTCAGCTTTAGCATCAGTCCTTCCAATGAATATTCAGGGTTGATTTCCTTTAGGATTGACTGGCTTGATCTCCCTGCAGTCCAGGGGACTCTCAAGAGTCTTCTCCAGCACCACAATAAGAAAAAAATCAGTTTTTCAGTGCTCAGCCTTCTTTATGGTCCAAGTTTCATTTCTATACATGACTCCCGGAAAAAATAAAGCTTTGACTGTATGGACTTTTGATGGTAAAGTGATGTCTCTGCTTTTTAATACTGTCTAGGTTTGTCATAGCTTTCCTTCCAAGGAGCAAGCATTTTACATTTCATGGCTGCAATCACTGTCTGCAGTGATTTTGGAGCCCAAGAGAATAAAATCCGTCATTGCTTCCACTTTTTCCCCTTCTATTCCCCATGAAGTGATGGAACCAGATGCCATGATCTTAGTTTTCTGAATGTTGAGTTTCAAACCAGTTTTTTCACTCTCCTTCCCCCTTATCAAGAGGCTCTTTAGTTCCTCATTGCTGTCTGCCGTTAGAGTGGGATCATCTGCATATCTGAGGTTGTTGATATTTCTCCCGGCAATCTTGATTCCAGCTTGTGATTTATCTAGCCCAGCATTTCCCACAATGTACTCTGTATATAAGTTAAATAAGTAGGGTGACAATATAGTCTTTTCATACTCCTCCTTAATTTTAAACCAGTCATTGTATGTCCAGTTCCAACTGTTGCTTCTTGACATATAGATTTCTCAGGGGACAGATGAGGTGGTCTGGTATTCCCATCTCTTTAAGAACTTTTCACAGTTTGTTGTGATCCACAGAGTCAAAGGCTTTCTCGTAGTCAATGAAGCAGAATTAGATTTACTCTGGAGTTCCCTTGATTTCTCTATGATTCAACAAATGTTGGAAATCTGATCTCTGGTTCCTCTGCCTTTTCTAAACCCAGTTTGTACATCTGGAAGTTCTTGGTTCACATAACTGCCAAATCCTAGCTTGAAGGATTTTCAGCATAACCTTAACTGGCATGTGAAGTTAGTGAAATTGGATGGCAGTTTGAACATTCTTTGGCATTGGCCTTCTTTGGGACTAGAATGAAAACTGACCTTTCCAGTCCTGTAGCCACTGCTGAGTTGTCCAAATTTGCTGACGTTCTGAGTGCAGAACTTTAACGGCATCATCTTTTAAGATTTGAAATATCTCAGTTGGAATTCCATCACCTCAACTAGCTTTGTTCTTACTCATTAGTAAGGCCCCCTTGACTTCACAGTCCAGGGTTTCTGGCTCTAAGTGAGTACCACACCATCATGGTTATCTACATTTATGGTTTTATTCTTCTGATATAATAATCCTGATTTCTTCTACTAAAATCTAGACTTTTAAGTTCTAAATTTAAGCACACATTAGAGAAAGATTTAATTCTCTTATGTACAGAAGTGAATAAGATTGGATAATTAAAAACAACTATAAATGACAAATTAGCTCTTATTTTATCAATCAAGAACTTATAAAACAGATCTTTACTACCATGACTCAATATTTTTCTAATTTTATTATTTTTCAGGACTCTTTTCTCTTTTGTAAATTAAAATAACATTAAGCATTTTTATATTGAAAGAACTGACATTCCTTTTATTTGGATGTTTGCACATAATTACCATTAGAACAGTGCCCAAACCTCATCCTGGTTCAACAGATAAAAATCCTGCTTATTTCTGGATGAAAATGAAAATATTCCTCCTCTCAGAAATGTACTACCATTAAAAGAGGATAGAAAAATTGGAGTGAACAAATGATTTCCTGTTCCATATATATCTTGTTTAGTTTGCTTTATTCAGAATATAACTAGAAAATGCCCTACGAAATTTCTGGCTAAGGATAAACAGCTAAAGAAATTTTAATTTTTCATCTTGAAGTCAGATTTCAATGCTAATACTAATATATTTAATAAATCTTATATATCCCATATTCTATATAGCCATTTAGTGTTTGATTTCAAAGGAATGTTATTTCCTTATAAATGTAATAACATTTTCTCTCATAAGCTATATTGCCATACTTAGGATGTAGTTTATAATTCTATTCTACATCCCAAAAGATTTGACCCCAAGGTAGAGTTTCAAAGTTCCATTTTAAGTCAATAGACGTTCTAAGAACTATAATAAAAAGGCAGATTAAGGTTAATGAAACCTAATTTTATAAATCAAATGTATACCTATATATGTATGTATATGAAATTTCCCTAAGATTTCTTGCCCTTACCTTCAACATTTTACTGTAATTTGTTAAAATTTATGCAACACTGTTTAAAGAAACTGGATTTTATATGATTTGGAGGCTCACTCCCAAATGAATTCAAATAGTTTTGCTGTAGTGATCATTAAAAAACACAACTAAATTCCTTAAGATTTACCATGTTATGTGATTTATAAGAGTAATAGATGCGATCAGAACAGCTGTAATAAAATGAAGATACAAATGTAGTTACTTTGATCATTGAGGAGAACAAATATATCATGTCTAATCTCAGAATCAAAATAGTTTCCCATTGAGATACAACTGGTATCCTTCCATTTTGTGACTCATAAGTGGTAGCTTTCAATAAACATTCAAGTATAGGTCTAAAGGACCTTTATATTTCTAATGTGCTGGCCAGAGAAATACAAGAAAATCTAAATTATATCTTGACATTTGACCATTAAGTCAGCTTTGCTGCTGCTTCATAAGTCCTTTGAACATTTATCTAAAAATTGTTTTTGCCTTGTTCCTTGGACCAAGTTTCAGTCAGAAATGTCGGGATGAGTATATGGTACACAAAGTATATGCCCCTATTTCTCTCTAATTCCTCTTTGATAATTTGGGTTCTGGTCCCTTGAAGATCAGGGCTCCAAAGTCCTACCATTGTGCACTACGGCTCTGGCCAGTCCTCCCTGACATAGCTCACGCATTTTTCCTGGACTGTTGGTTCCTCTGCCAAGCTACCCTGATGGTATGCTGTCCATCCACGGCTTGCTCTTGGAGAAGCTGTTTCTTGGATATCTTGACAGATATCTTCACTAGGATTACATATGGTTTGTGTCATGAGGTCTATGTAATCTCTGAGACTGGTTGCTTTGCTGGAGCTATTCTTTTGCTTGAATTAAACTGTAGGACTGACAAAATGTTCAGTTTCCTCCAAACTGTGCTTAGCTGTGTTCTGTTAGTTCTTAGCTTGAGAATGGAATAGGGAGTAAAAACAATATTTATCTTTTATTATAAATCTAGTAAATTATGTCTTTTCTGACCTGCTAATTAACAAAATGGACCTGAGATTTAATGTTTAAAATGCAAATTTATCAAGAGTAAGATAACATTATGTGACCAAGGATTACTTCTGCTCCTGCCTTTTACATGCCCTGGTAATGTTACACCATTTTCAGTCCTCAAACA
Source organism: Cervus canadensis (assembly GCF_019320065.1). Classification (NCBI taxonomy): domain Eukaryota; kingdom Metazoa; phylum Chordata; class Mammalia; order Artiodactyla; family Cervidae; genus Cervus; species Cervus canadensis. The sequence goes on from NC_057388.1 coordinate 50,750,056, forward strand.
TTAAGATTATGGTAAGCACACTAAAGAATGTTAGCTTCCACTAGTTATGTGAAATTATCTGGTCATTAGTTGCTTATATAAATTGTTTAATTCTATCCAACTCATAGAAACTGCTTATGGGATTTAGGAACCCTGAGGTAGAGGTTTATACTGTGTTTTATTGGTGTCAAAGTTTTTAAATACAATGTTGTACTTATCTGAAAGGTAAATTTAAAATTCTCCCAAAGTAGTTAAAATGCATATAATTTTAACATATATTAAAACAATATCTTATGTAAATTAACTTCACAATAAGTAATATTTTGAAGTGATAGTCATCTTTACATAATAAATTCTCTAGTCATAAAATACCAAAAGTCACCCAAAGACATCCACTTCCCTAATCCCTATGCAAAAACTGAAGTTAAAATACCATATGGGTATATGAAACCCTTCATTCTTCCCTGGTGCTAGAAGGGAAAAATTTAATACTGAATAATAATTGCCATTTTTAAACAATTCAGTCAATTACTTTTTGACCCTTAGCAAAATGAAATTTCTAAGGCTCAGTGATAGTGCAAACGAAGATGTACTTTCTAACAAAGTGTCTTCTTTAGATATAAAGCAGAAGCAGTAAGCTGCAATACTGTCAGCTAAAAATTTTTTGACACTCTTTGCCTAAATTGTAGGGATTCATACCACAAATGTCAGATACCATCTGTATAGTTCTATAAAAATCCTTTAAAACCCTATAGGAACCCACAAATTTCCACAATTGGCACGGTGGGGATACAGCACTTTTTAGCTGAAGGCACTGTATCTATGGGAGGATCTTTTTATTAGGAGGAACTAGAATGAGTTGTAAGTGCCACATATGGGGACTAGAATAATGTAAAAAAGAACAGCAGTTACTGAGCCATACTTGTAACACTTAAAAAAAAAAAAGAGATGATAAAGAGCTGGCATAGTCATAAGTTCTGTACAATCACTTTGGAAAGAGATCTCAAAGCTAACTAGCAAAGTTAATAAAAAAAAAAAAAAGTTTAGAGATCAAATAAAAAATAGAATTAAAACAGAATGAAAATTATAAGGCCCAGAAATGTTAGGAAAAAAATTAAAGATGACTGAAAAATTACGAATTAAAACATCTGTGAAAACATATGTAAAGGAAAAAATGCTTTTATGTTTAGAGTTTCTTACTGCATCTTTATGATTCAAAACATCAGCAAAACTAGTACAGACTTAACAGGTATGAAAACAATGAGTATTTCACTTGTTCAAGTCACTTTCAATAGCTTTCCTCTGATATACAGAGCCACTCCAAATTTCAAATGCTTTTGTTCACAGAGAGATCTAAGATCTGTAGGGATTTTATATAAAATATCACCAACCAAAGGTGTAGGATCTGCAAACTCTACATGTACTTACAAATAGTAATTTAAATTTTAAGGCAGCCACAGATAATAGAAGGAAGAAAGGTAATATTATATACTTGAACTTTTTCGTTATGTTTCAAGACAATTCACAACTTATATTAGATTTTCAACACTCTTCTACATAACTGGCATCTAGCAGCATCCCTTTTAGCTGTCTTTGGTTGCAAAGTATTATTGCTAGGAGAGGCTGGAGTTTATCATTGGAGTTTACAAAAAACTGAGGTTCTCAAGAAGCAGAGGATGTTGTAAAGATGACTGACTGGGACATGTAATGCATAGAAAGTTCTGGGGTATGCAGAATGTGCATTCAACATGTTAATAAAATGACTGATGTGGTCTCCATTGCAGTCCTGGAATAATACTACACTACTCCTTTTGTGTGAATGCCATGGCCTTTGATTCCCTTACCCTGAGTGAGGTTCTGGCTTCGAAGAACACAACAAAATTATTTTCTAGTCTTATAAGAGCCATATTAACATTCTATACAGAAATCTATACAGAAGATCATTAACTTGCAACCTCAAATATTTGCTTTCATAAGAGGGAGACAATCATAATCACCTGCAACTAATGTAGACTATTAACAGATAGAACTTTGAATTGGCATGGAGGCTAAGAGGATTCAGGAATGACACATAAGAAATGAAACTCAACAGTAGGAGACTCTAATAATCAGAAAGTGGAACTGCATGACAATGGAAGGCTTTATGCATAGAGCCCGCCACACAAAACCAGCTCAGAAGGTACATTCATTTTGATCTCTAGAAACAAAATTTGAAAACATAAAAATGGGAACTTCATTTAACATTTTTACAAGAGAAAGAAAAGGCAAATCTGAGCCAACTTATTGAGAGTGAGGAGAAACAATTGCTTAATAAAAAAGAAACAACTGACTTGAACTAAGTGTGGAGGGTACATCATTAAATTTCTCTTGGCTTCCAGTTTGGAAGGACACAGGAAATGGATTGATTCTATCAGTGTGAGTTCACCTTCCAGGTCTACTCCAAATGTTTTCTTCTCTTTTCATTCATTTAAGTCTAACACAAGGGAGAAGAAAGTAAGTTCAAATTATTTCTGCCTGAACACAGCATCAATCTTAACTCTTCATGTAGTTTTTATGAGAGGCAAACACTGATAGAAAATAGGAAAAAGTGAAAGTGTTAGTCCCTCAGTTGTGTCTGACTTTGTGACCCTATGGACTGTAGCCCACCAGGTTCCTCTATCCATGGATTTCTCCAGGCAATAATAACGGAGTGGGTAGCCATTCCTTTCTCCAGGGGATCATCCCAACCCAGGGATCGACTGTGGGTCTCCTGCACTGTAGGCAGATTCTTTACTATCTGAGCCACCAGGGAAGCCAATAATCTATAAATAAACTCCGGAAAGTCAGGTAATCAGGGAATACTGGCACGGAGGTGCAGAAGGAAAGATATTATAAATTGTAAAGATACTCATATTCTTATTGGAAGTGTCTTTACATTTGTTTAGACCACGATGGCTCTAGAACTCTTACAATAGCAGTAGAAAATACATTTTAGAACTCTGCTTGATCGAAAAGAGTGAAAAAACAAGTTTCAACAAATTATTAGGTAAAATCTGTAATATTCCACCTGGCTTTAACCTGTCCTACTTTCTGCTAAAATTCTCTTGAACATTCATCTGATTAATACTGTATTAATCTCAATAACTTTTGTTTTCTTTTTTATTTCACCCTCCATAAGATAATATTTAACAAGGGCTAGGAGAATAATCACAAATGCAGTGAAGACCTGCCCCTTTCTAGTCCCCTAACTTTGGACGGTTATAAAATACATATTAACTAAATAAATAACATTTTAAAAAAGTCATAAATGTACTGTCAATATTTTGAAAAAAAATCTCTTAACTAATATTCTATTTAATTACCTCTTCTGAAATTTCTTCTTCTCTATTCCTCTTCAAAGTTTTAAGAGAATCATGGATTCTACTTTTGGAGGGATTACTTCTTGAAATCAAACCATTTTAAATTACTGTCCCCTCCCATTTGATTCTTTATCATCAGTATCACATGGTTATTGAGTGCTTGCTTTGCATGGTATAATGTCTTAGGGGTTTCATATATTATAATATATCCAAAACATAGTCTCTGTCCTTAAGGGATCTTCCATTAAGCGAGAGATAACTACAAAATGAGCATGCATGTGTGCAAGAACACAGGAGCATTTGCACAAATCACACACACACACACACTATGCTAGTTACAAATAATGGTACACATAACAAGTTCTTTAGAAATACGGGGATGAGTGCAGGTCCTGGAGGCGAGGGTGAGGCCCTTAGAAGGTGGAATCTAGAAAAGAGGAGAATGAAAAGCAGAAAAAGTGGAGAAGAAAGGCAAAGAGTTAAGGCGAAATAAATGTACTAGTTTGGCAAAAGCCTTCATTCAGGACAGTCTAAGGGTAAAAGCCACAGCTCCAGGACGTGCTAAACATGGAGTTTCAAAATGAAGAACATGGATGATAATTTGGCCCCCTTTTCTCTAAAAGTAATTTATGAGAAGCACTAAACCATAACTACTCTTCTTTTGTAAAGCTTCAAAACATCTTTTCTGTCAACCTCGAGAATACCTCTATATTTTACTATTCTGGAGTTGAATAGAGACTAAGTGAAGAAACAGTTTGTTTCGCTGTTTCCTAAATCTAAGGACATTTACATCTTGGATTCAGCAAGTAAGATATTGATTATTTTCTTAATAAAAATGTTTCAATGATCAATATTTTAGGTATTATTTTATACTATAGGTATATCCAGATGAGCTAAAGCACCCTTTGACAGCACACTATTGAATGTTATAATTTCTGTATCGAAATATGTAAAGACATTCTCAAATAGTAACTAGGAAGATACACATTTACAAATATACACATCCTAGATTTGATAAGGTAAAGGTAAACAGATGCTGTGACTCCTTCCAAACAAAAACCCCACAAGACTAATTAAGAGAAGCAAGTGGCTCCCTGTAATATGAATGTGCAAAATTAAAGCGTGATAAACTGATATTTACATAAATATTAAACCATTATTTGATACATTGTCCATGATCTTCTCAGATATGTCATGGGTGGTTCAATGAATGACTTTTTCTTCAAATGGAGAAAGTATTCAGAGGCTAAATTCCAACACTTTAAAATGACACACACATACACCAGTCTTTATCTGTTTGACCACTGCCTCTAGAAAGTGAGAAATGATTTTGTGATAAACGGTCTTGTTTTTAAACAAGCATTTCTACACAAATCTTTAGAGTTGAAGCAGGAAAAAACAAACAAACAAACAAACTTACAGGTGCTATTAGATTGAGATTAACCAAAGTGTCTCTATCCAATTCTTCAGTTCTCTCACGCTGCAGCTATCTGTTTAATTTTACCTTAAATTTTTCTAAGGCCCTTTCCCCTCCTCTATTCATTTTGGTTAAGCTGAGCTCATCACCTTTTCGCCCTTGAGCCTGTTCTCTAGTGCCCTGTCTTGGTGGGCTTCTAAAGTTGCTGTGAAAGTGAAAGGCACTAAGCTGTGTCTGACTCTTTGCGACCCCTTGGACTGTACCATGGATTTCTCCAAGCCAGAATATTGGAGTGGGTAGGAGTTCCCTTCTCCAGAGGAGATAGAACTGGGGTTCCCTGAATTGCAGGTGGATTCTTCACCAGCTGAGCTACCAGGGAAGCCCTTAAAGTTGCTATGATTTTTCCTAATTTTCCTCTTTGTCCCCAGAATTCAATCAGATGTCTTGTCATGGATTCCTTGCCCTCCATGGGCTGTCTTGCACTTAAGTCACATACTGCATCCTGCAAGGACTCATCTTCAGCTTTGAATCTCTCCCAACTCCAGAATGTCCTACCTCACATTAGTTTTATTCAGGCACGGTTCACTCAGTACACCTTCATATTACTCATTCTAAAGCACATCTCTGATTATGTGAAATTCAAGCCCATAACATTAACAGGCTCCATACTGACTAAAACAAACATCATAGCTTGATCTTTAAAGCACTCAACAATCTGGTCTCCTTTCATATATTCTAAATTCTATTTCCCTTTTAACATTCCAAATTCCCGTCAGACCTCGTATTCACTGTTCTCCAGACATATGTCATATGCTCTTGCTCTGGGTTGATATTTTTCTATTTGAATTGTTCATTGCCTCCAACCTTAGATTACATCTTATCTCAAACATCTCTTATCTCACTGACTCTGAGGAAGGTGCTCCCTACCATAAACTCCTGTCTTACATTCTTTCACTTTTCCTGGATCTGCTTACTTCATGAATTATAAGAGGAGGTGTAAGCAAAAGAAAAGGGACTATCAAGGAAAGTAACCACACAGTTATGGAGTGCCTATAAAAAATGTATCAAAATGCAAAATATTTTTATACTGTTTATGATCTTCTTTGTAGCAATAATGAAGTATTACAGGAAATAATATAAATCAGTAACTCTGAACACAGCACTATGAGGGACACAAGGAACAATTTATTATGTTCCAGGCACTCATTTCATTTTCAAGAATCCAGTGAGGTTCATACTATTACGACTTACCTCACTTTCAGCTGAGAAAGCTGAGGAAAGAAATAAATCTTAGCTATGAAGTGTTAACTCTGGGATTGGAACCCCCACAATCTACCACCGGAGCTCAAACACTAGGCTTCTCTGCCTCTTGCTAACAATTGCATCTGCATAATTTACCTCGCCTTCCCCTCACCAATAACAACAAGGACCATACCATGATTTCATTTCAGGACATCTGACTGTGCCATTGAAATGTAAACAAACAAACAGACAGACAAAAAACCTTTCACTTCTGTCTAGCTTTAAAAGAACTTTGAAGTGCATTCAGTTATATGCAGCCAAATTTTGATGAGAGAATTAGATAAAACTTTTTCTTTGTCTTATGATATACATTAAATTCCTTAACATTCTTTATTTCCAAACATCTTAAAATTCTATAAAGATGAAGATATAGAATACTGAAGTGACATTCCATCAATAATATTTGACATCGAATATACAAAATGTTAATGGCAGCAGCAGAAACAGATTCAAAGAGAATGTTAACCAATATTCTGCAAGATAACTAAACACATGATTACAATTTATACAATTTAGGAAAAGACAAAATTTAGTCTTCCTCCAATTTTTGTCTTTTCTGAATCTATTTCCAGTAAGCCAAGGGAAGCTTTCCTTTTATTCTGTATGGAAAAGACACACAAATATTTCTCACATGCATTAATTCATATAAGCATAAAATGTACAATAAATGTGGCAGTACATCGGACATTAAATACTCAATTTTTATATCCTGTTTTATCACACTATTTTTTCTGAGATATTTTATAATTAAAGTGTAACTTAATAAAATGAAAAAGTCAAAAACAGCAATTGACAAACAAAAACTACTACTTACCTATCAATGCTGTGATTTAGCCCAATTATTATTTCAGATTCTAAAATACAGTGTTTAATAAACTATTTTATTGAGTCAGTAATTTTTAAAATTTTAATATTCTTATCACCGGACACAAGTTTTAAAAACCACCTCCCTACATACTCTCTACATATAATTCACAACAACCCCTATAGATCACATAGGAGCTCAAGGAGTTGCATCAATAGCTTAAACACTGTCATTACAAATACATTTCATTTGTCTGAAGTAGGTATTTTTTAAAGAGGGGAAAACATGATCTAACTCTTGTTTGCTCTTTAAAGTTTTATTGTTTTAGCATTTTATACAGGGAGTGAGCATTAGCATACTCAGGAGAATGGCTGAAAGGAAAAGGTCTCAAGCTACCCACTGCATGGCTGAGAGGATAAAGCACGGATATAAAAACTTTTGTCAGACTGCACACTTTCCTCATGTTAAGAGTACTGCTACTCTCAAGAGCATATATTCATGTTCTTTCTACTTCGAGTTTTATTACTTCTTTTGTATTATTTAATACATCTAAAGACACTTCCAAAAGACAAATTTTTCCATTTTGAAAAAGTAATGGTTTGGAACCTGATAAAATACATTAATGTTCACCGTGTGTTTTTCACAAAGGTGATAGAGTAAAAGTGCTATAAAGCAATTAGGCATACAATCTTAAAGACATTAATATGTCAAATAAAATGAGATGTCTAAAAAGTCAACAAAAATAATATCCTGTGAAAGGTCAAATGGAAATAGGCCCCAAGAAAGACCGTATTTCTCTTTCAGGCCTCTGACTAGATATTTAGTGAAAAAATACAGGAAGAGAATATAAGAATGAGAGAAAGTACTGTTCTTACCTCAATAACTTGAAAATAGAAGTACATGATGTTTAACTCTCAGAAGTATGGACATTAAGTTACAATACATCTTAACTGAATGAATTGTTCAGGATTCAGATTCTAATTTTTCCTCCTGAACTCTAAGTTTTAACAGGGTCCATATTTTTTAGTAAACAAGAAACTGATATGCTTGGCTTATTGAATAAGGCCAGGCATTTTTTCAAGTGTCATACACATTTCTGAAATCCACAATACATCAATTTTTAATACATCTACTCTCTCAGCTCCATTAAAAAGATGGTAGGGGAAAGATTTTAGAGTAATTAATGATATAGTTAGCTGCTAAATATTAATAGGAATCGTAGTCTTGCATAAAATATAACATATAAACCTTGCCAATACAGACGCACCAGTAATTAAAGTTGAATATGTAATTATACTGATTTATAAGACAGGCAAAAAGTTACACTTTACTAGCTTCTATGTAAACTGTGGCTAACAGTTAAACTTTGCATTTTACGGTTTATAAAAACGGGCAATATCTTGACTACAGTTCATAAATGGTTTAGAGACCTGTAATAGTAGTAAAAATTATGACAACTTATTCCATCATGAATATTCTTATTGCCCCATACAAACCAAACTGTGATAATGATCCATAGATGAAGACTCATCTTAGACACGTCTATACACCCAAGAGAATGTTAGGAGCAGGAAGAATTTGTAGAGGACTGCCAGTACAATCGTTACAGGACATTGGAGAGAATCTAAAAGCTGTATTAAAACCAATTCTGATACACTTTTTTATATCATGATCCTGGTGAAGTTTAACTCCATTTAAATTTGTATTTTTTACTTACACACCATTCAAAACTTCAGAAGACTACTAAATTTTAGAAGCATGGGCGTATAGGTTCTTCCCCTTATGGAGTCTGTTAGCCCCACTTACATGTGTGGCTGAGGCGAGCAGCCTGGGCTGCTGTTCCCATTGCTGTCGATATGATCCAGGGAACCATTGAGGTCTTCGTGGACAGCCTGCAGCAGGCCGCTGGAGGCGTTATTGATCAGCCCGGGGTTACTTAGCAAAGGTAAACTGCTCTCTGCCAAGGCAGCCTAGTGAAATGAAGAGGGTGTAAAACAACTTTGGAAATGCCCTTTCAAATAATTTTAAAAACATCTATCTTCTAATGGTTTTCAATTCCGATACAGGTATTTCAGAGGCATTTCAATAAA
>NC_057388.1:50768986-50771486 GCF_019320065.1 Cervus canadensis
GTACTTTGTTTAGTATCACCCATGGTGTAGATTGGATAGATTTTGTAAAAGATAGCATTACTTTAAAAGAAACATACAATTTGACCAGCGATTACATTTTACTTTCATTTTATTGCCGTATTTTTCATCACACTCATTGTTTTCTAACTGTCGCTAAATTGTTCATTTTCTTAGTCTGTTACATCGCTAGAGCTATTTACTGTTTATAAAAGCAATATGCACTTACAGGTTTGGGAGATGGTTTGGGCTCTGAGGGTCGCATGTGCAAGTGGGTCATCATAGCTTGAAGACGTTCGCGTTCTTTAGAAAGCTGTTAAGAAAAAGTGAGATCAGAAGCATTTTAGAAATGACTGATACAGCTATTTTGCTGCAGTGATACATCTTATCATTGAGCTTGTCTCCGAGTAATGATTCCTGCATATAAAAGTCTGTGTCTGTAGGAACTCATCTGAGGGGAAACACAACTTTAGCTACGGAGTAGGGAAAAACTTTTATAGCTTTCCTTATGTTAAAAGGTCAGAGAAAACAAATAACACTTCATCTTTTTGTCAATAAGAGAATTGAGGTCACAGTTGCCTCGACAGTAACAAGTTACTGAAACCATAAATTAGAAGGCCCATGGTGTCTCTTTAAAGTCCTGTGGACACTGTTAGCAATGGACTAGTGCCAGCAGCTGTGAAAGGGTGAAGGGTTCTCAAAGCGAAGGCCTGCCAGGATTGTCTCCACACTTCATGCGTTCCCACTGAGGTCCAGTTAGTGCCCCCTGCAATCTGCCATCATCAATCTAATTCAATAGAGTGACAGGGACCAGGCAGTGTGAAACGCTGAACTCTGACTCAGAGTAGGCATCTACACTTGCACTGGGTCTCATTACAAGTGACGGACCTTACTTCTCCATCAGTCAGACACAGCAGACAAAAAAAAAAAGGAGGCATAATTGGTCACACTGCAGACAGTCTCATCAGCCGAACTCTTATGTTTTAGTCTACTTTTTATAAATGGTAAACAGGTTCACAAGAAAGCTTTTTAAACAACAGCAGCAATGATGCTTTTTATGTGTTCTTGATTTTTTTACAAGTCAAAGTATTTTTAGGAGTTCCTTGGAAAAAAGCAATGACATTTATGTGTTTAGTGAATGATGAATTTAAAACAATTTAAGATGTAGCAAAGTGTGAAGACAAAGAAATTGTATGTTTAATTAAATGAAACAAGGTATTGGTTTGATTGAGAAAAAAATCATCATTAAGATGAAATATTAGAGGAAGACTTAGAGGGTTAGGAAAAATGCAGCAAAAATGATACTGAAGGGGGATATAATTGCTTTCTGATCAGTTTTATAAGCTCTGTTTATTTTTGGCCAAATTCTGTTTCAATATTAACAGTAATGTTTTTTATTTAAGTTAGCAGCATTTGATACAATACACATATTACCATCTGTGACATTATAAATGATTTGCCATTATTCCAAGACAAGGATTCTTGTTAAGTTCTTCAATTAAAAATACACTAGAGGTAGAAAAGAGAAAGATTTTTTTTTTAGAGTATTAACTTGTAGGCATGATACTATAAAGGCTTTTTGCTATAAAATCTCATTTAAAAAATCAAGATTAGCTCATGTAAAAACTGTTTCTGCGATAAAATCATATCCAATTGGGTGGTTTGGTCTAAACTTTCTTAGAGAAAACTTAGATTTGACCTCTTTGAGATAGCCGAATGTATATGATATAGTCTAAAGATAATAGTAAGTCTAAGTGGTAAGTAAGTACATTAAACCACAGCAATACACCCTGAGATATCAATCATTTCTATCACTATAAACAATCTAAAATTCCATCTGTTTCTATGCATTATTGTGTTAAAAGGCACAGGATCTGCCCCGTACTTGATTTAAAGACCAGAAGTGAGAGAGAGGAGCCCACTAAGGGAGCCCTCGACAAACCTGTATTTCTAACTGCTGCACCACCTGCATTTGCACCCGGCACTGGGCAGTGCTTCGGTCATCCAGCGCGTGCTCGTTGTTAAGGTGCCTAAACACACACAACACAAAGCAGAATGTTAAGCCAGGGCTATCTCAGTAGCATATGTTCCACTTAAAACCACTGACGCCACATTTCCTCCATACTGGGACAAAATAACACCTTGAAATGATATCAAAAAAAAGTTAAATATGCTGATGTGCTTAGTGAAAATTATTTATGCAATGTAAAGATACCCTTCAAAGAGTAGAAAATGTAATTGTCTCTAAGCTTGTCAGTTATAACAAAAAATTTTTCCCCAAACTATTTTCAGAATAATGGTAGAAATCACTAAATATATTTCACAGAGTCATGTCTTTTTTTTCTTTTAAAGGGCACCTTATAAATACACGAACCAAAAGTCAATCTAAAGAGAACAAAGGCAATTCTCTATTCCATTTTTCTTTAGATAATTTTGGCTCCTATGATGTTATTTAGTGAGCAATGCCTTATGTTATCAAGATGTGGTGTGAATGAAGGACAGC
>NC_057388.1:50776486-50801486 GCF_019320065.1 Cervus canadensis
ATCTTCTTTCCAAGAAAATCTGTATTAACGGTAATGCCTTCTTCATTTCACTTTCCACACAGACACTAAATCAACTTTTTTTTCCCTGAGTAACTGAAATTAATTTAATAAAACATATCATTTTATTTCTCTTCAAATTTCTCATACACATCAAGAAAAAGACAATACCAGTATAAAAATACATTAAATTAATATTTCATTTTAGTACCATATACTGGCATTAGCTCTATTAACAGAATTATCACATTTATTTGACTTAGAGAATCTAAGCGCATCGTGACAAAAACGGGCTCAAAGGAGGGCCCTGAAATCTCCTGTCATGTGTTCTGTCATCCCTAAAAAGTTAATGGGCTGGAAAAATGGTCAGTCTTTGGAACCAAAGTTGATATTTAATTGAAAGGAAATGCTTTTTTAATTGTAACTTCTTCACTTTTATTTTTAAATACTACCATGAATATGAAAAAGACTCATGGAGAGTAAAATGAGAGTTCATATTTATACAAATTTGAGATGAATAAAAATGTTTATTTCCATGTGCCATAAAGGAAATTATATTGAAAAACATATATTTTTTCTTAAAGCTTTATTTTGAATTTTGCTAGAAATAACAACTTAGAGCAATAAAATGTATGATGACTGAGCTATAAGGCTTAAATTGCTATTCTTAAGAAATAGCAGCAAAAGTCCTCTAAATAAACTTAATGATAAAGAATAATATATCAATCAGAACTAATATATTCAAATGAAGAAATATGAAATTAGTTCTTCAGAGAATGAATATTCTTATTTTCTGTCCTTGTTTTAACAAATATTATTTTTCTTAAGTAAGAAATCTTCAGCAAAGTTGCCTAATATTTTAAGGGCTCTTTTAGCTTAGAACATTTGAATCGGCTTCCTACCCAACAAAATGGCAGCTCACAACTATTCTGGATAGTGCAAATTTTCGATTAAGGCCGTGTACAAAGTACACAGTAATATAGGAAGCATTTTTTTCCTTTAATTGGTCAGAAATTTTAAAAAAAAGTTAAAAAATTCCTTGTGGAAGTCTTCGTGTAATTCAGTTATACAGTTACTATGATGTCAAGTACTTGGGCCTTGCTGTGAAGGCGCTTCTGCTCTATACCCTGTAGTATACCATTTGTAAACACATCTTTTTGATGTTTCTGCCAACATCCTGGCAATAAAGCAATGCAATTTCAAATGAGCTAATTAACTTAATTGTTGATGAAGCATGAAACAGTTCATTGACCCTGTTAGCTGCTCCATGACAACATAAGAGTCTCAGCCTGTGAAGTTACTCATCTCCATAAACCTATCTGTAGCTCTCTGTTTAGATCTCTTGCATTCTGAAATTGTGGGTGGAAAATGTTTCATGAAAGATGCATATTCTCATTTGAAAAAGAACCTCTTATGAATTAAAAAATATACTATCACTGTGTGAAGAACTTAAGGATATACAAAGTTTTGATTTTAAGTTAGAGAAGCCTTACAGTCTATCAGACAAGCTTAGGGCCACGGATGTTTCTTTATGATTCTCAGGGCAGCAAGTCACAACATGGAAAATATACAGCTATCTTAGCTAAAATTTTAGCTATGATTAACTTTCAGTTTTTTACTCTTACTAAATCAATACATTAAACATTATTTAAAAGTAAGAAATAAAAAATCTGCAATAAAAATAAGCCTTTAAAATGTATCTTTTGTTTAAATGTGTGTCTCTATACAAACACACACACACACACACATATGACTTCTCACATAATCTTACTGGAAATTTTTATAGAAACCTCAAAATTTAAGTGAATCCTACGAACATATCTTTCGATTATTAACGACACTATCATAGTAGGCTACTTTTTATTATTCATTCAAAGACCTTTCGTGAAATTTTCTCATGAAAAGTAAAGATGGAGAGTTAACCTTCTTAGCCTGAGTTTGCTAATCCACTTGTTGAAATACACAGAAAACATACAGAGTGCCTTAGGATGGACCTTTACTTTCTTTCTTCATCTTTCTTTTGCTTATTTATAGCAAAACTGCCTAAAACTCCCATATAATCCACTCCCTCTGCTAAAAAAAAGTAAAAACCTACTTTAAAAACTGTCCAAAATCTTCACAAATGCTTTCACAGCCTGGCCATTTGCAAACTCCATGGCCGTAGAGAGTGTGAGAGGCCCCAGTCTCCTCATGTGACGAGCTGTAGCAAAAGAACACGACGTCAGATTCATCTCAAAAAGCCATAATCGTTGCAGGCTGCTAGCGCCTGTCAGGTTACGATCAGTGACAAACAGGTCAAAACAGGTCAATTCAGCTCAGAGCAGTCAGAAAAATTTAATCGTTCTATTGAATAGTTCAACTGCCAAGGCTAGATGATGTTCCAATTAGAGGAGAAATAAAGCCAAAGATGACTGTTAATAAAGGATGAAAAACTAAGAGGACTGTATAATATCATATGCTAATCCTGCCACATGACCTTCATGTAACATTTACCTCTAAATAAAAATATATATTCATATGTGGTCAAGTTAAAAAAAAAAAAAAAAACCTGTGTTTTTAAGAAAGTAATAGGACAATCACCACAAGATTTTTGAAATGCTCTTTTAGAGATAATATGGACCTTCAGAATCATTTACATTGTTTAATATTTATGTGTGAATCATATATATTTCTGCTAGTTACAGTTGATCAAAAAATTCTACTTTGGAATGGTATTCATTAGCTATCTCTTTTACAATTAACCAAGACTTTTGATAAGTGAGTATTGTATCAGATAGATCCTAGAGACATCAACCAACTTCTGAAGTATATAATCATCAAATTACTCTCAATTAAAACAGCATGAAAGCATTCAAAAGCACACCATTTTACAATAATGAAATCTAACAAGAAAAAATTTTCATGATACTCCAAGAAAGACCAAAACATCACCAAATTATAGCATTATATTTTAACTGTACTGTATAAATGCATGTTTCTTTGAAAAAACACTTGTTTATGAGAAAAGAGTTTATTGCTGACAGGCAGGTATTCACATTACAGAACATTGTCAATCTACTACACTGAAATATGAATTTTATAACTCTATATCATATGGCATTAAGCCACTCTGTAAAGAAATCGTGTACTTACGTTCCATCTTTTAAAAGGTATTTTTCACTGAGCAATATTTTACCTTATATGTTTTATGTAAATCACATCAAAGGATCTGATTAGGTTACCATATGCCTGCATAAATAGAGTTAAATGGATAAAAAGTATATGGGTGACCCTTTTACAAGGGTACTTTTTATACAACCAAAAACACTAAGTTGAAAAAAATGATCTAATATAATGTACTAAGTGTCGGTAACTGAAATCTAAATTTTTCTTTAGGAATTTTGATGCAAATTTATCCAGGGCATTACCATAAGTTCATTTTAATTATATATTTATATTCTTCTTTCTTCTGGTTTATGATACCTGTGTTTGCATGCTTATGTATATCTATTCTCTGATTTCTAAGCACATGGTTGTAACATATATTAAGGGGGATATCTATATATGTACATATACATACATATATATATTATGCATCTTTAATTATTTGAAACTCATTCTTAAGTTTTAAAATGGTAAGAAGATTCTCATTTCAGCAATCAGGTTAATCATAGCATCTTTTGACACAATAATTCTACATGCACTTATTATAAAATAACTTTCTTCAGGAAATTCCCCATTCTATCCATCAAACTGCTGGCATTTGAGCTGTTTTTTTTCTGATGAAATAATATATAAGATAATTTAAAAGTTTCTACCTATTTAATTTGCTGTCCTACACCTTCTGCCTCTGTTAAGTACAAATCATTATTTTTCATTTTACAAATAGTGAAAGTAAAATTTGGTGATAAGTAACAAAATATATGTCATGAAATTTACCTGTCTCGCCTTGCATTTAGAACTGAAGACTGTCCATTCACTATGGTATGATGGGTTATTGGTGGTGATGCTTTGGAAGTGGTGGAGGAGGTAGTCGAGGAGGAATTGTTAGTAGTGAGGTCTAGCCCTCCATGCTTAATGCCATTGTCTTCCATACTGTGAACTCCAGTCACTTCTTTCCATAACTGCTGAATTTCGGCAGGACTTAAGCCAGCTATAAAATGAAAGGAAGCCCCACTAATATAACAAAGTAAAGTTCATATAATGACCTTAGTATTATTACTGGATTGATGCAAACAACAAAAGTGATATTACTGGAATAATTAATATATGATGATAAATCAGTTTTACATCATCAGCACTATATTTTTTCTCTTTAATAATCATTTATCTGTTAAAGACTACCAATTCAAGAACAGTATGAGAAATAATAGTATTGGGGCTAATATCAAGGATCAGTTGAAAAAACACAGCAAGTTCCACTTGAAAATTAAAGTATTGGACTTTCAACAGTATTAAAATTAAAATTATTGGATTTTTATTTATTGCTAGTATCAGTGAGGAACTAAAAGACAAAGACACTTGGAAATAATACATACAAAAAGAAATAAAAAAAAGAAGGAGGGAAAACACAAGTGTCAGAGGAAAACAGTGAACACTCAAAAGAAAAATACATTTGACAATTATCAAAGTATTTTGATCTTTCTCAGAGAGGCAAAGGAAATAACTGAATTTCATTTTCAGGTCCTAAATAAGCCAATATGTTTACTTAAACGGATCAATTAAGCATATAATATCTAAATTTCTCCTCCATTTTATGACTGACAGAATAAATCAACTACTCATTTTAAACAACTTTCTGGTTCAGATTATGCAAATTTACCTGATTTATGAGAAATGAAAAGAGAAACCTTAGGTTGCTACTCTTATCACAATTTCAAACAGACAGTTTTACCAAAAGCTGTCATTTTGATGATTCTGGCTCCTCAAGATTTTTAGACATGTCCTGAGACTAAAGAAATGACAGGATAGCTCAGATTCTCAAAGTTATTAAAAGTTATTTTTTTCTATGAAAAGAGGATGGGTTAATAAAGAAAGGTATTTCTGTTACAAAGGAAATGCTTTCTATATAGAGATCATTAACGACTAATTTAATTCTAGCTTTAACCTAAGATTCTGAAACTTTCATGACTGTGACTTTTTGTTGCCTGGCTGCATGTGTTTAGGTGTCTTAACAGCAAAACTCCATGAGCATATCTTTTTCTGCTGAGCATCAACACACCCTCGGTATCAGAACTTTCACCATCTCGTCTGCTGCCTCTCTGCTCCGGTCACTTCTTGCCTAGACACTGCTATAGCTTCCTGACTGTCTTCCTGTTTTCACCTTGCCTTTGGATCATTTACTTTTCATCTATCAGCCCAAAGTTATCTCTCTAAAAGTAAATTAAACCATGACACTTCCCCAGCAAAGCCTCTAATGGCTTCTGAGAACACTTAGAAGAGAAAAAAAAAAAAACTTACTGCAGCCTACAAGGAGCTGGCACTTATTTTTTATTTTTATGTTACATGCATTTTCCTTATAATTAAAAGAAGTTTGAGGTTTATGAGTAAAAGGTTTTGTTTTTCTTTTTTTCCCAAATTTTGTTGGACTATAGTTGGTTTACAATGTTGTATTAGTTTTTACTGTAAGGCAAAGTGCATCAGTTATATATAGACATTTACCCCGTCTTTTTAAATTTCCTTCCTGTTTAAATCACCACAGAGTACTGAACAGGGTTCCCTGAGTTAAACAATATGTTCTCATTAGTTATCTATTTTACACATTGTTGCAATATATGTCAATCCCCATCTCCTGATTCATCCCACCACCTCCTTTTCCCCACTTGGTGTTCATAATTTGTTCTCTACATCTGTGTCTCAATTTCTCCTTCACAAATAAAATAATCTATAGCATTTTTCTAGATTCCACATATACATGTTAATATATGATATGTTTTTCTCTTTTTGAGAAAACTTAATTTCACTCTGTATGATAGTCTCTAGGTCCATGCACATCTCTACAAATGACCCAATTTCATTCCTTTTTATGGCTGAGTAATATTCCTTTGTACATATATACCACATTTTCTTTATCCTTTCCTCTGTTGTTAAATATTTAGGTTGCCTCCATGTCCTAGTTATTTTAAATAATGCGGCAATGAATACTGGGGTGCATGTGTTTTTCTGAATTATGGTTTTCTCTAGGTGTATTTCCAGTAATGGGACTGCTGGATCATGTGGTAGTTGTATTTTCAGTATATTATCTGATTGTTATCTATGTCTCTGACCTCATCCATCACTGTCTCTCTCCATTTCATTCTATTACATGAGCCTTCTGCTATTTCTCGAATGCATCAAATATTTGCTCCCTTTCAGGATTTTGCTCCAGCTATTCCCACAACCTAGGCTACTCTCTGGTTGCAAATCTTCTCACAGGTTCTTCCCTCCCTTCATTTAGGTGGCTCAAAGGTCACTTCCTGTGCGAGGTCTTTCAACACACTATCAACCACTGCCCCTCCCTACCTGCCTTTTATCATGACCTTTCTTTCATTTACCACCCTTAAGCTATATTATTTGTTTTACTGTCTCCCTCCACCATTTACTAGGAGCAAGGATTTCTTACTTTACTGGTAGACACTCAGTTCCTAAAACATTGCCTAGTATGTGCTCAATAGTTGTTAATTTAATTGATTAAAACAGGTTCATACAGTTCTGAAAGACATCTTAGTTACTATCATACGTAAATGTTCTGTTAAAGGGCATACTACTGTGGGTTGGCCAAAACCCCCCAAAAAATTTGTTAGGGTTTTTCCATAACATTTCCTGGAAAAACCTGAACAAACTTGTTGACCAACCCAATATTTATGAGTATTGCTTTCCAGTAAGGCAAAAGTCTAAAGAATTATAAATGGTACCATTTGATCCGACCAGATTGAGTGGCTAGTAACATTTTATATTTTGGCTAAAGACATATATTTCTGAGACTATAGTTAAGATGTTAATAATAATTTAGCTTTCAGATTTTATTAATAACTTTGGTAACCTACATATTTACTTACCTTAAAGTAGAATTCCATTATACTACTCATTTGCATTGAAAATTAGTGGTACTACCATGGTATCACAAAGATAGGATAATAAACAGAAGGCACGTAAACATTTGATAGATCAGTCAAAATAATGGTCCTTAATTAACATAATATTATATTTTAATGATATTAAATATTTATATTTTAAATAATTAATGTTTAAATATTTTAAATATTACAGATAAGGGATAGAGAAAAATAATGTCGAAAAGGGATTTCTGTCAGTAAGAATGGCTTCCCAAAGAGTTTACATATTCAAATCACTTGGGGATCCTTTAAAATTTCCAGTGCTCTGACCACAGCCCCACCAAATTAAATCATAATTTCTGAAGTCAGAACACAAGCATCAGTAGTTTTTGAAGCTCCAGAGATTACTCCAATTGCAGATAACCTGGGGAGCATTTTTAAAAAGTAAACTATCACACTGCTCATGAGACAACGTTTTCACATCAGCTTGCTTAGTTATTTTCTATGGATACAAAACTATTTTAAAATATGAAACAACTAGCTGATCAACTTTGTGCCATTTTGAAGGTTTCATGTGTTGTTTTTTTTTTTTTTTAATGTTTTGATGATTTGCAAGAATTAATTCACTTTTTCAGGCAGTATTATAACAAATTCAGCATTGTATTCTATGGAACAGTACTCCCTAAATGCTGTGAGTCTAAGAGATCTCAGGGATCTGTTATCTCGATTTAGGAGACCCATGGATTATGTTAGCAAGTAAAACAGTTCTGAGATGTTTAGTAACAGAGATATCTTAGATCTCTTTCTTTAACTCAGTGTTTTTCAAATATGTAAGGAAAAAATAACTCAATAAATTTTTTTTTACAATTACACTAATTTATTTCAGTATCAAATACTAAGTAGAGGCTTAGTATTCAACTGATCTCTAGCCTAGATCTCTTCCTTGAATTGCAGGCTGCTTATCTGACATCTCGCTGTAACCCTAACAGACTCTCCAGTCTTACGTGTTCAAAACTCAGCTCCTGTTTATACAGCTCCTCTGGCTCCAACTCACTCCTCTGGCAGGTTTCTTTGTCTGATTTATTTAACAGATATATATAGTGCTACTCATATGTCAATCAATTTTGCAAAGCCTTCATAAATGATAACTGATGTAACGCCCAACCACTATTACTATCATCATTACTTTCATTTCAGAGATGAGGACACTGAAGTACAGGAAAATTAATTAACTTGTCCAAGAGCACCCTCATATTTCTAAGGTCACAACTCACATAGCCCCTTCCCAGGACTCCTTCCCTGGCTATCTTGTCTACAAGTTCAATTTCTCCCATCTCATATGGTTGCTTAAGTTTCTCTGATCCTTGCTTTTTCATTTTTCTCCTTAGCAGTTACCACTATATACTTTATTTATTGTCCGTCTTCTTCACTAAAAGGTAAGATTTATAATGGCAGGGTTTACTAGTGGTTATTGCCAAAGATTTATCCCCAGAGCCTATACAAGTGCCTGCAACAAGTGAAAATTCAATGAAGCTAGGTTAAAAGATCTGTTCAACTGATCACAAAATTAGTGTACTGGCAAGCACAACCTGGGATCTGGTAATCAGTGAACTAGAGCATCATAGAATAATAATCAACTTAAAATCTTAAGTGAAGATCATTCACTTTCCCTTAAAATGGTATTTCAAGGATGTATACATGCAATAAGTTTAGTCCAGTCGCTCAGTTGTCTCCGACTGTTTGCAACCCCCATGGACTGCAGCATGCCAGGCCTCCCTCTCCATCACCAACTCCTGGAGTCTATTCAAACTCGTGTCCATTGAGTCAGTGATGCCACCCAACCATCTCACCCTCTATCATCCGCTTCTCCTCCCACCTTAAATCTTTCCCAGCATCAGGGTCTTTTCCAATGAGTTAGCTCTTCTCATCAGGTGGCCAAAGTACTGGAGTTTCAGCTTCAGTATCAGTCTTTCCAATGAATATTCAGGACTCATTTCCTTTAGGATGGACTGGTTGGATCTCCTTGCAGTCCAATGGACTCTCAAGAGTCTTCTCCTATACTACAGTTCAAAAGCACCCGTTCTTTGGCGCTCAGTTTTCTTTATAGTCCAACTCTCACATCCATACATGACTACTGGAAAAACCATAGCTTTGACTAGACAGACTTTTGTTGGCAAAGTAATGTCTCTGCTTTTTAATATGCTGTCTAGGTTGGTAATAACTTTCCTTCCAAGGAATAAGCGTCTTTTAATTTCATGACCGCGGTCACCATCTGCAATGAATTTGGAGCCCCCAAAAATTAATTCTCTCACTGTTGCCCGTACTATTTGCCATGAAGTGATGGGACCAGATGCCATGATCTTACTTTTCTGAATGCTGAGTTTTAAGCAAATTTTTTCACTCTCCTCATTCACTTTTGTCAAGAGACTCTTTAGTTCTTTGCTTTCTACCATAAGGGTTGTGTCATCTGCATATCTAAGGTTATTGATATTTCTCCTGGCAAAATTGATTCCAGCTTGTGCTTCATCCAGCCCAGCATTTCTCATGATGTACTCTATACATAAGTTAAATAAGCAGGGTGACAATATACAGCTTTGATGTAATCCTTTTCCTGTTTGGAACCAGTCTGTTGTTCCATGTCCAGTTCTAACTGTTGCTTCATGACCTGCATACAGGTTTCTCAAGAGGCAGGTCAGGTGTTCTGGTATTCCCATCTCTTTCAGAATTTTCCACAGTTAGCTGTGATCCACACAGTCAAAGACACTGGCATAGCCTTAACACAGAAGTAGATGTTTTTCTGGAACTTTCTTGCTTTTTTGATGATCCAACAGATGTTGGCAATTTGATCTCTGGTCCTCTGCCTTTTCTAAATCCAGGTTGAACATCTGGAAGTTCACAGTTCATGTACTGGTGAAGCCTCACTTGGAGAATTTTGAGCATTACTTTGCTAGCGGGTGAGATGGTGCAATTGTGTGGTAGCTTGAGCATACTTTGGCATTGTCTTTCTTTGGGATTGAAATGAAAACTGACCTTTTTCCAGTCCTGTGGCCACTGCTGAGCTTTCCAAATTTGCTGGCATATTGAGTGTAGTATGTTCACAGCATTATCTTTTAGGGTTTGAAATAGCTTAACTGGAATTCCGTCACTCCACTAGCTTTGTTCATAGTGATGCTTCCTAAGGCCCACTTGACTAACATTCGAGGATGTCTGGCTCTAGGTGAGTGATCCCACCACTGTGATTATCTGGGTCATGAAGATTTTTTTTGTACAGTTCTGTGTATTCTTGCCACCTCTTAATATCTTCTGCTTCTGTTAGGTCCATACCATTTCTGTCCTTTATTGAGCCCATCTTTGCATGAAATGTTCCCTTGATATCTCTAATTTTCTTGAAGAGATCTCTAGTCTTTTCCATTCTATTGTCTTCCTCTATTTCTTTGCACTGATCACTGAGGAAGGCTTTTTTTATCTCTCCTTGCTATTCTTTGGAACTCTGCATTCAAATGGGTATATCTTTCCTTTTCTCCTTTGCCTTTTGCTTCTCTTTTCAAAGCTATTTGTAAGGCCTCCTCAGACAACCATTTTGTCTTTTTGCATTTCTTTTTCTTGAGGATGGTCTTGATCCCTGCCTCCTGTACAATGTCATAAACCTCTGACCATAGTTCATTGAGCACTCTGTCTATCAGATCTAATCCCTTGAATATGTTTCTCATTTTCAGTGTATAATTGTAAGGGATTTGATTTAGGCCATATCTGAATGGTCTAGTGGTTTTCCCTACTTTCTTCAGTTTAAGTCTGAATTTGGCAATAAGGAGATCATGATTTGAGCCACAGTCAGCTCCTGGTCTTGTTTTTGCTGACTATATAGAGCTTCTCCATCTTTGGCTGCAAAGACTATAATCAATCTGATTTCAGTATTGACCATCTGGTGATGTCCATGTGTAGAGTCTTCTCTGCATTGTTGGAAGAGGGTGTTTGCTCTGACCAGTGTATTCTCTTTACAAAGCTCTATTAGCATTTGCCCTGCTCCATTCTGTACTCCAAGGTCAAATTTGACTGTTATTCCAGGTATTTCTTGACTTCTACTTTTGCATTCCAGTCTCCTATAATGAAAAGGACATCATTTTCGGGTGTTAGTTCTAGGAGGTCTTGTAGGTCTTCATAGAACCATTCAACTTCAGCTTCTTCAGCATCACTGGTCGGGGCATAGACTTCAATTACTGTGATATTGAATGGTTTGCCTTGGAAACGAACAGAGATCATTCTGTCATTTTTGAGATTTCATCCGAAACTCTTGTTTCGGACTCTTTTGTTGACTATGATGGCTACTCCATTTCTTCTAAGGGGTTCTTGCCCACCGTAGTAGATATAATGGTCATCTGAGTTAAAATCAGCCATTCCAGTCCATTTTAGTTTGCTGATTCCTAAAATGTCTACATTCACTCTTACCATCTCCTGTTTCACCACTTCCAATTTGTCTTGACTCGTAGACCTAACATTCCAGGTTCCCATGCATGGTTGCTCTTTACAGCATCAGACTTTACTTCCATCACCAGTCACATCCACAACTGGGTGTTGTTTTTGCTTTGGCTCTGTCTCTTCATTCTTTCTAGGTTTTTTCCCCACTGATCTCCAGTAGCATATTGGGCATGTACTGACCTGGGGAGTTCATCTTTCAGTGTCCTATCTTTTTTCCTTTTCATACTGTTCATTGGGTTCTCAAGGCAAGAATACTGAAATGGTTTGCCATTCCCTTCTCCGGTGGACCACGTTTTGTCAGAACTCTCCACCATGTCCCGTCATATTGGGTGGCCCTACATGGCATGGCTCATAGTTTCATTGAGTTAGACAAGGCTGTGGTCCATGTGATACATACAATAGTATATACCAAAGTTTTAAAGTTATGTAATTTAAAAATTTTGTGCCCACAAAAACTTGAGAAACCCTATTTCCTTCTGTATGGTGATTTGGGTTTGTTGCTATTCACTGCCAGGATTACAGACAAACATTAAAAGGTTTCTTTTTTCAGGAGTTGAAAGAAAAACAATAATTCCTAATCAAATTCCATATAATACCACAGATAAATCAAGTGATTCTTTATTCCTAGAGTCAGAGTTTGTAGAGTAACTACTAGGTACCAAGCACTGTGCTAAGGATTAATGAAAATTTGGTAATTCACATCTAGATTCACATCTAGATTATGCATCCTTCGGGCACACACAATTCAAAAATTCCAGTGGTCTCACATACTGGTAAAAATTATTAATACATGAGCAGCTCTCTCACACTCAAAAATAAAAGTAATTCTTTCCATATCCTTTTATTTTCTACATTCAGTAATAAATTTTAATATTAAGTAAGTAATTTTAATATGGCATTATGTAAAAGTCAGTCTACTTGAATTAATTAACTTATTTAATAATGCTCTGCTTATTTTCTAGGGTTACTCAAAACTAAAAATAATAAAAGTATATTTTTATAGAGGTATTGTATTATTCATATGCTATATCGAACCAACCTGATATAAAATAATTTGAATTATTGAGGTATTAATTTTTACTTTTCATCTTAAATTTTATAATTTGAAAAACCAGTATACACACATGGGAAAAATAACTGAATTGCAGAAAGGGTATGTCTTGCAAAGTTAAATTTCCCTACTAGTCCTGACCTCTGGGTCCCCAGAACTCCTCTCCAGTGGCAACAATTATTGCAGTTGCTGAGCTGTCCCTCAGAGAGCCATGTGTTGATTTATAATTTGCCAAACCTAACATCTTATTGATCTGTATTTGACTAGGGGCTTACTATAACCTGTATGCAAAATGCCCATGTTTAAAATCTATTTTCAATGAGAGGTGTACCAAATAAACATTTTGTTCAAATGCTGAATTACAGGGAGAAAAACTAGTTATTTTGTTGAAACTGAGAACAAAGGCAAGTATCTCAACCAAAGAAAGGAATTTCTAGGATACAGGAATACATCTGACATAAAAAATGTTCCTGCTATTATTTAACTATTAAAATGTTCATAGTTTGATATTCTTTTACAAAAACAATGATTTCTCATTTTTCTTGATTATGATATATTAATGTGGCAAAGTTGATATTCTCCTTTAAAGTTTTCCCACAACTCATAAAGAATTGACAAACAGAACTTTTTAAAAAACATATAACCTAAACAACATTAAATCCAATTTAATTTCTATCTTCCTATCTCATTTAAATTTTCACAAAAACTAACTCAATATAGTTTTAATATTTCCCTATGTATTTATTTCCCCCTGTTAGCATTTTTAAAACCTAATTTTTTTAGGGGCTTCCCTGGTGGCTCAGACGGTAAAGTGTCTGCCTGCAATGCAGGAGACCTGGGTTCTATCCCTGGGTTGGGAAGATCCCCTGGAGAAGGAAATAGCAGCCCACTCCAGTGTTCTTGCCTGGAAAATTCTTGCCTGGAAAATCCCATGGACGGTGGAGCCTGGTAGACTACCGTCCATGGGGTCGCAAAAAGTCAGACACGACTGAGAGACTTCACTTATTATTTTTTGAGTCAATTTTTTAAAACTTAAAAAAATAATTAATTTATTTTTGGCTGTGCTGGGTCTTTGTCACTGCACTGGCTTTTCTCTAGTTGCAGAAAGTGGGGGCTACTCTCTAGTTGCTGTATGCTAGCTTCTCACTGCAGTGGCTTCTCTCGTTGCAGAGCACAGGCTGCAGGGTGTGGGCTCATTAGTTGCAGCTCCTGTTCTCTAGAGCACAGGCTCACTAGTTGTGGTGCATGGGCTTAGTTGCTCTTCAGTATGTAGGATCTTCCCAGATCCGGGATTGAACCTTCGTTTCCTGCATCAGTAGGCAGATTCTCTACCAATAAGCCACCAGGGAAGTCCCCCTAAGTTAGTTTTTAATGCATAACAGCATTCACAGGTAACTCGCAAAGTTTTAGTCCCACAGTAATAAATTTTCATTCAAACTTTAGCTCACTGATGGAGTTTCCAGGATGTAAAACTCCAAAGATTTCCTTAAGTTACAAATAGAAGGTTTATTGGTATGTGAAAGGGAATACTAAGTTGGTAACAATAATTCTTCATGACTTACATTGTTCATAATGCTAGTACTATTACCCTTATTATATATATGTTCTATGTAAGCCCATTATCACAGATTAAGCAAAAAATCAAGGATGCCAGAGTGGTGTTGAAGTAGGAATTTGGCTATTTAGAGTTTCACAAGCAGAGCATGAAGTCAAAGCCAAATAGCTGACTTTGACTGAACACATGCCAAAGACGAACTTCAGCAGAGTCCCTAACTCAACATAAAGGACATTATTATACTTTATTTCAAAATATATCTTTTTTTTTAAAAATTGTTCAACAGTTCTCTGATTCCAAGCTCATCTAGTTTGACAAAGTGTTATTTCAAAATTGCACTGGTTGGTTATCCATAATTCCCTGTTTGGTCTCTCAGATTGGTAATGAAAATGTTTTAGACAGACAGCTATTATAAATTCAAAAATATTTTAAAAGTTGGAATGAAACATATATGTATACGTGTGTATGTGTATACACACATATGTACACATATATGTATGTGTTTTTGTTGTTTGGTTGCTCAATCATGTCCAACTCTTTGCATCCTCCTGGATTGTAGCCCACCAGGCTACTCTGTCCATGGGATTTCCCAGGCAAGAATATTGGAGTGGATTGCCATTTCCTTCTCCAGGGTATGTATGTGTATATATATGTAAGTTCCTAGAGTAATACTAAATTTGTGAATATGTACTGTGTATTGGGATACAGTGACCTCTTTCTTATGTCAAAAATATATATATCAAAGTTTAAAGTGCATGTCACAATGATTTCATATTTTTTTAACCTTTTAATTTCTTAATTCTATTTAAGTACCATAGTAAATAAGGGTACTATGTCATGAAGATATGTCACTAAATAATTATTAGTTGATATTTAAAGTACACTATGCATTAAATAGTTTTACAATCAGTAGTTTATTCAAGATGGATTTACAAATCCATCCTTTCTTATTTGACTCCTGGATACCAACAGTCACTCTAAATACAAACTTAGAGATTATAATTTAATTGCCTACTTCACATTAAAATCCAGGATTGTAGTAACTGTACTAATGTTCATGATGACTTTAAATGCTCAGTATTTAAAATGCCTTACTTTAAAATGATAAAATATAACATTGCATCATTTTGCAATATAGAGAAAAATGTGAATCTCCTTATCAAAATTATAAATTTCTAACGTCTAATTCTCATGTACAAATTTTTATACAGTTGAAAAAAGTCATAGCTTTAAAAGTAGTCTGAGCAAGCTGTGTTAAATCATGGGGATAAATACGGCTAGAATAGCATATTTTTAAAAATACAATAAGACTATTATCATTGCATATTAATCCTACTTTGTTTTCATATGGTTATTATTTGTGACTAATTAATCAAACAGCCAAAAACCTCATGAAAAGTTAACTGAAAAGCTGATAAAAAAATAATTAAAACATTTTTGTTCAAAACAGCCAGTAGCTGAGGCAAAGATTCATCTTTTTTACTTTTACAATTACTTTTTTACTTTCTCCCACTTTAACTTTGAAATTCCAAAAGTGTGCTATGAATTCATGATCCTTTAGTATAGCTGGTTTAACTGACACATTCCTTCTGAGTTTGGCTAATGAGTCTCCACAATGGCACTTCCCATACATTTATTTAAACAGTTGAAAACACAATGATGACTTTCATCTTTTTTTGTTTGGACCTAGAGATTATCGTACTAAGAGAAGTAAACCAGACAGAGAAAGACAAGTATCATATGATATCACTTATATGTGGAATCCAAATGAAAAATGACACAAATGAACTTATATATAAAACAGAAATAACCCCACAGACATAGAAAACAAATTTATGGTTACCAAAGGGGATGGGGAGGGAGGATAAATTAGGAGTTCAGGATTATACACACACATTACTATACATAAAATAGATAACCAACAAGCACTTACTATATAGCACAGCAAACTACAGTCAATATTTTTTTAATAACCTATGTGAGAAAAGATTCTGAAAAAGAATATATGTGTATATATATATATATTCTTTCTATATATATTTTTGTGTATATATATATATGAATCACTTAACACATTAAACTATCACAACAATGTAAGTCAACTCTATTTCAATTAAAAAATTGTTTAGATCCATTTTCTGCTCAAACCAAGATTGCTCAAATGTTTTCAGTTTTACTTCTTTTCCCTCAATATCTTCCATTCTGTGTGTTTTATTTCTCATGTATTTTATAGAGATACAAAAGGAAGAAAAGTAAGTGGTGATCGATCACTTAATATAGTAGAGAAATAGTGAATCATTACATTGTAAAACATCAGGGACTAACTCAGGGTTGTAAGTCAATCTTTTCATGATGTATGTAAGTCAAATCACTATGCTGCATACCTTAAATTTATACAGTGCTGTATATAAATTATATCTCAATAAAACTGGAAAAAAAAACAGAAGAAAAACAAAGGGGATAATTCTATCTTAAAAAAAAAAAAAGCTCGGGAATAAGAGAAAGTTTTCATTTAAAAACTATTAGAATGGTTATATCATAATGAATTTCCTTGTTCACAAGATATTTGTATGTTTGATTTGAAAGAATGCAGTTCAATAAATATATTTTATATGTTATATTTTGTTTCTATGAGCATTTTAAACATTTTTAAAATGTTTGAATGGTTTTACTCAAATAAAATCATGCTGGTTTTTCCAATTCTCTTTGGAATGACACAGAAAAAAATGGTTTTACTGCCTTGTTTTTCTTTCACAATTTAAACTTTATCTCTCTTGATTTCTTCAGAGTGATGCAACCAGGTGACATAGAGGCTCTAAAGTCAAATCAAAGAGGAATTCTGGGGAAATTAAGCCATGGAGATAGTAATTTGATAAATAAAGAGAAAGACATCTACCAAGGTATTTATTTTTTAACAATGTGCACAAAACAAAAACTTGAATATTTAAAAGGCTCTTTTTTTTTCTTTTTAATTTATTTTTTTATTGAAGGATAATTGCTTCACAGAATTTTGTTGTTTTCTGTCAAACCTCAACATGAATCAGCCATAGGTATACATATATTCCCTTCTTTTTGAACCTCCCTCCCATCTCCCACCCCGTCCCACCCCTCTAGGTTGATACAGAGCCCCTGTTTGAGTTTCCTGAGCCAGACAGCAAATCCCACTGGCTATCTATTTGACATGTAGTAATGTAAGCTTCCATGTTACTTGCCTAATTATAATTTTTTTGTATACTTAATCATTTTTTATTTTCTTCAGTGTCTCCTATGGAGGCAGAAAAATGCATAGTGAGTATTACTACAATGTGAGCTCCACTGGAACAAGCCTAAATGATTTAAATTAAAGTTCATTTGGATTAAAGCTTATTCCAAAAAAATCCTAATGGAAATTAGAATATGCTTTCCATTATATTTATAGATATATGAATTTTACCAGTATTGAGAATTTTAGCACACAAAGGAACCATTTTGTTTACTGTACTGTTTTCTTTTTTTACTTAGAACCCTTTCCATTTCCCCAAAGTTGAGTCCAATAATGAATACATACAATTGTATCTTTGTATGGTATTGTGTTATTGAATTATTAAAGTACATCCAAGTTTTTCCTTATCAGAAAAACAAGAATATAATTGACAACTTTTTAAAGCTATAATTCACAATTATAGGCAACATCATTTTAAAGAAAGGAGGATCAATATGGTCCAGGATATGTGAGGAGGTCCCCCAAGCATAACTTGGAATATTCTCTGTAGGAATCCATAAAACCTCCCTTTTAGATGTAGGGATTTTAGTGTGAAGATTAGAAGCGTCTATCTTTTTCTTAGCAGTTGTTCACCAAAACTCCTATCAGCTCACTTATGTTAAATAGAGTGGTGTTAGCCTTCTCACTAATCCAATTCCCTGCAGATCTTCAGTATATATTTAAGAGCTTGAATTGTGCTGTTCTTACACATTTTCTTCCATAAAACAAATAAATACACATTTAATATCTAACAAAGCACTTGAAAGCAGTTTAACACACACTTAAAAAGCAGTGTGTAATGAAAATCTCTGAGTCTCAAGACAAAGAGGCTTGCAACCATGTTAACAATCATGTTTTTTTCAATTTTTATTTTATAAAAGGGTATAGTTGAATTACAATGCTGTCAGTTTCAGGTACTCAGCAAAGTGACTTAGTTATACATATGCTGCTGCTACTGCTAAGTCGCTTCAGTCGTATCCGACTCTGCGCAACATCTTAGACGGCCGCCCACCAGGCTCGTCCGTCCCTGGGATTCTCCAGGCAAGAACGCTGGAGTGGGTTGCCATTTCCTTCTCCAAGTTATACATATACCTGCATCTATTCTTTTTCAGATTCTTTCCCCGTATAGATTATTGCAGAGTACGAGCAGAGTTCCCTATGCCATACAGTAGGTTTTTACTGATTATCTATTTTATATATAGTAGTATGTGCAAGTTAATCACATACTCAAATCTTCTACTAACTTTGGGTTTTGCTTGTTCTCCTTTGTCCAGCTGCCTTACTTGTAAGATTAGGTTGTTTGAGATTTTTCGTTTCCTGAGGTAAAACTGTGTTGCTGTAAACTTCCTTCTTAGAACTGCTTTTGCTGCCCGGCAAAGGTTTTAAGTCACTGTGCTTTTGTTTTCATTACAATCATGTTTTAATAATAAACATGAAGGTCATAAAACATTCCTCAAGGTATAATGTAGACAGGCCACACAGTGATAGAAATGCAAGCTTAGAAATGACATGTGCACCATGTTTTGTATGTACCTTGAGGCAGCGACTGGACTGGAAGTGCTGCCTGGCCAGGTGGGATGGAGATGAGTCCCTGACGCTGAAGGCTGAGCAGATGCTGCTGCTGCTGGAGTTGCTGCATCTGGAGAAGCTGCTGCTGGAAGACAAGCTGCTGCGCTGCCAACTGCTGCTGCTGCTGCTGGTGTCAGAAAACCCAACCCAGTGAACGAAAGGCAGAGTCTGTGCAAACAGTGCTTGTATAGGAAAACACACACTCGTTTCATTGCCCTGGTGCATTTGTGAGTGGTCATCCCACCGTCAAAGTTCAAGGGAAGAATGTGAGTAAGTTCTGGATTTTCAGGTGCTTTTCCTTCAAATATTAACACAGCAGCAGAGAAAAGAGGGTAGAACAAGGTCTAGAGAAAGTGTGTCACAATGGTTCAGACTTTTTAATGGGCTTATTTCAGATGATAATAAATTTATTTATACTCAAAGAATGACACTTGATGGAAACAGTCAACTTCAACAGCACTTTTTATTTTTTTTCCAACTCAGTAAGTTTGATCTGCAGAAGTCCATGACCGTAGTCTCTAGTGATCTATTAGTAAACTGGGATGTAGCCTTCATAGGACAGGCCTGTTAGCTCCCTCTCTTCCTCTTCTCTCTTACTGGAATATATTAAAGGCAGAATTATGTTCAAGGCCCAAAAAAGTGCCCTTATTATAAGGAAAAGTATAAGTTCCAATTTTGTGAGGCATTACAAGACAAACCAGACTCCTTGGACTCAGGAGGGTATGAGAAGGCAGTCACACTTCAGAGAAAGACAAGCTGCTCTGGAAGACCTTTCCTTTTTAGTTTGGGAAAAAGAGAAACTTCTGATGCGCTCACTGGAAAACAGACTGCATAATGGAGCAAGTCATGTGGATTGCCCAAAGCCTCCGGAGAAATAAGGGAGCAATTTCTATTCTGTAGTTGATGGCTGTCTGAAATTCTATTCACAAATCCAAACAGAAACAAAGCCTCAGGGGGTCAAAACTGTTTCCTGTACGTTTGCATAATGGGCAGCTTGAAGACAACAGCTCTGATACCTGCTGATCAATTTAACTACTTCAACATGTTTTGTTTGTATTATGTTTATATTTGATGCAGTTTGCTGACAAGTGCAAGCTAGGCCTGAGAAGCCAGCTTGTCAGTTTGATTTATGAGCATATCAAACTGGAACTTTCTACTCGCCACTCCAAACCTACAGTAGCAGTCATTAATCAGGGGCCTGTGACTTTGAAATCTGTGCCCAACCACTTTCTCCATTTTCCCCCCACAACCCCCCAACAACAGGCTCAATTTGCATGCATGTTCTCTGAGCTGCACCACTGAGAAAAATAAGGTTCCCTCACCAACTCAGATTCTCCGTGCATGCAAGATAACCAGTCCTTTGTCCACCACACAGCTTGCTCTTTGTACACGGTGATGCATTAGTGAACATTAGACGACAGCAGCATTGGATTATAACTCTCAAGTCCCATGCTACGAAGAAGGAGAACAGGGGAGTCCCACTGTCGCTGCTGCTAAGCTCAGTACACGTGTACAACAGTGCACCCTTGACGGCAAGAGCCTGGTGATGGGAAGATCAAAGACTGCCCTGGCCTCTCCGCGCGCTTCCCCACCTCGCGCTCCTCTGAGCGGAGGAGCTGGCCGGGTCCTACCTCTTTCGCTTGCTTTCCGGGATGCTGCTGCTGCGGCTGCGGCTGCGGCTGCGGCTGCGGCTGTTGCTGTTGCTGCTGCTGCTGCTGCTGCTGCTGCTGCTGTTGCTGCTGCTGCAAAAGCTGAAGATGTAACTGCTCTTGCTGTTTCTTGTAAAACTCTTGTAGTTGTTGCTGAATAAACCATTTTGACTTTAATAAATAAAGGCAAAAGTTGCATGTATTATAAACCTCCTAAACTCTTCTACACTGGTGTAGGGTAGAGTCTCCATTAAGACTCATCTCACAAGAACAACCACCAATATGCACTGGATTCCAGGAGACAGATCTACATACATTTTTTTTTTCTTTTTCCCAAGCCAGCTCTGAAACTTTGCAATTCAGAGTCCAAAATATCCTAAATGAAGGGGCATAGAAAAGTCTGTATTCTAAAGTGCTAGAGCCAAATGAAGAGCCTAGATTATTATATATGCCATCTACTCTACCATTTATAAGAACCAACTACAGAGTTACGTAAGATCAGGGTGACCGGTTCTTACCAGGAAAAAACTGTAATCCATCAGATGGACAAAGAACATCAGAGTTAGAAATATAAGCAGTTGATCTGTGGTCACCATCACAGAACAGAGCAAAGTAACTAAATCTATAAGAATTCAGGTAAAGCACATTATTTTCTCTATGAAAAATTAAGTCTATGACATAAAGTCCACTTCATATAAACTTGAGGCTCCAATAATATATATATACATTAGGAACATTAGTTTTTTTGTTATTTGAAAAAGATAAATCTCATAAATTGGTGGCTCAGCTGCTCAACTTTGTTATAATAAGTAGATACTTCTATTCCTAAATTCCAAATGAATTTTGAAAAGGAAAATTTGAGATGTTACTTTCTCCATTGTAACAGAAGGTCAGTATCACTTTCATCCTTATGTGAACTAAAAGGAATATTGGAGGGTTAGGAATTTCAAAAAGAACAATTACCTGTAGGTCTCCTTGCACTTTTGCAGGCAAGTCTACAAATCCAACGCACCTAAGCATTTAAATATTGATTTATCTCATGATGAAATGACACTTCTTTCGGCTCTTACTCTAGATGTTAATGACTTTAAAAAGACTAAGGGGTTTAAATTTTCCTAGGCAGTTCTGCAATTACAATGCTACATTTATATTCCAGGATACAGACAAGTTGTCCTTTCCAGTGGAGAAAGAATTTGTCATTTATGCCCATGGCACTGTCAACACAGGTGCTGGTATTCCAAAGCAGGTAACCCACATTACCTGCTGCAGCATGACCGCCTGCTGCTGCTGGAGAAGGGCCTGGAGCTGCTGAGGAGACAGGACTTGCTGCTGGAGGATCTGCTGCATTTGCTGAGGGGTGATCACCTGGGGAGTCATCATGGCCACCGACACAGGCACCTTGATGGAGACAGGAGGAGAAAGAGCGGATGTTACCAAGTGTTAACCAACTTCGGAGCTCTATGGCATCTCTACCAAATCCTTTATTAATGATGACCAATCAATTTTATGGAATATTTGTTACATTATTTAACTATTTAATAATGGCATTAAGGTACCACAGTATTTAGACACTGGGTTTTCAAAGGCATAAGATATTATCAGATTCCACCTTTACATTCCATACCTCGTATGTATTATGCTAAGATGTGTTGCTTTGACTAGCATAGTTAGAAATAAATAAGAACATGTCAGTTTTCTCAATACTTCATAATATCTTTACCAATGGCACAGTGCTACAAGTTAAAAACCTTTTGAAATAGTTTACCGGTACGATTAAGATAGATGTAATAATGACTAAACAACTGGAAAAATACACATTTAAATATCTGTTATCAAAGCTAGTAAAAAGAATGTATGTGCAGTGTACTTACTCATAAAATAGAACCACCATCTTCAAATTATATATATATTATACTTAGTACTAGAAAAATATACACAGTAATATATATTACTACATGAGTACATATAGTAACTAATATAGGATATTTGTTTATTTACCTATATACCCCCAGAAAATAGCTACACATATAGGTCCTCTCAAAGAAAGGATCTTAAATTTAATATTATAGCTTATCCTTTAAGCATTTTCTTATTTCAAGCTAACTAAACTTATACCAGGAAGCCCAGAAATATAAAGATTACTCAATGGTTATTCATTAATTTGAAAAAAGTTAAGGTATTTTGCTCAAAATGTCCTTTCTACCATTCACCTCCCCTTCAAAAGTTGTGAAAATTAAAGAGCTAAAAAGGATATGATGAGAGTGAGAAAGAAATAGAACAGAAAAATGAAGCAAGGAAAATGCAAAGTAAGGAAAAAGCTGAGAGAAAGTCTGAGAGAAAGTCTGTGGAGAGACAGGTAAAGGTAAAGGCTGGCAAAAGAGGCTCCTACACAGAAGCCAGAGGTATCCATTTGCTCAACCGGATGGTAGTCACACTCTTTGAAGACATTTCTTATACTAATCAGCAATCAGACAACTTGCCAACTTGGCAAGTTTGCAAACTTTGAAAAAGCAATCACTTTCTTTCCTAGAAAAAACAATTCATTTTTACTGTAAATAAAAGCAAGTATTTATATAAACACTGCTTTTGGACAAATTCTTAGAACAACATGTGTCTTTGAAAAGAGAAAAAAGAATCATAGACATGGTTCACAATTTATCCTGAGTCATTTTTAGCACAGTTCAAACTTTTTGAGTTTGGCACTTTATGTCATAAAGAAAGGAGAAATTAATAATGAAAACAAATTTAGAAGAAAAAAAATTCAGGGTGAATTAACTCCTCTCTCTCTCAAAAAAAGAGAAACACTTATACTTCATATTTCACACTAAAGAAAGAATATTTTCTATCCTTTGCTATCTTGAAATATGGATTCATTACATATCATTTTGTAACATGAAGGGAAAGGACCACGGAATAACAGAAAGGAACTCAAAAATGATTTTAAAAAATGTTCCTGAATTTTTTAGAACATACTCTCATACCTTTAGATTACTGTACTTGAAAATATCATAAGGCTTTCTGAAATGTGTGCTATAAAATTAACTGATCCAATAGGTGTCGAGCTGTTGAAAAATTTAACGGACAGTTTGCTTAATTGTTCTTTGATAAACAAAAAGAAATGGTTAGAAAATAGTTTGGGAAAAAAAAATCTATATACAAAAAAGTCTTTTGTTCCAGTAATCATTTGCCTCATACTGTCTCCAAATAACAAGGAATCAAACTGAAATGAAAGAACAGAGAAAGAGAAGTTAACTTTTAAAAGGGTTGCCAATCCAGATAAACAGATAAGTCAGTAGCTAGATCACATATACGCAGGCAGTTCGACACATACGTAGATACCTTCTATAAAGTCTATCATGTGATGAGAAGCTTGCCACATCTCTTACCACTTTTGAGCATATGGAACGCTTTCACTTAAATTATCTCTGTCTGCAAACAAAAGTACATTATGTGTAACTGATAACAAATGTACTTGGTAATAAAAGTTTTATGAATGCAATAATACAATGCAAGTTTTCAGTCAGGTTTCACCTTATACAAATTATATTACCCTATATCTTGTTCCTAGTCTGACTGATTTGATGTATAAGCAAGGCTTAAACAAGTTTTCTATCTTTGCATTCTTTAGAGTTCATTAGCTCTTTCACCTTGGAGAAGGAAATGGCAACCCACTCCAGTGTTCTTGCCTGGAGAATCCCACGGACAGGGGAGCCCAGTGGGCTGCTGTCTATGGGGTCGCACAGAGTCGGACACGACTGAAGTGACTTAGCAGCAGCAGCAGCAGCCCTTTCACCATGGTTAAATTAACTGTTTAATTCTTAAAATGATTTGTGAGTGTTTTCCTTACATTTAAAAGTTAATGACATAAATAACCATCAAATCAACATTATTCTAAAATCCTATGTATCATACTTATGTGATATTCTGAAAATTTTAAGCATTTTCTGACTTACTATCTAGGATACTGCTATCTAAAATTGGCAAAATACAGATATAAAGATGGATATGTAGGGGGAAAAAAGGCAACTAACTGAGCATTCTACTTCCATATGTACTAAACACAAACTGTAATTATATTTATAGGAAAGCACAAGTGCACTTCTGAGGGATTTCTAACATTACAAATAAGCCAATACTACCACCTCTAAATCCACATTACATAAACTCATCCAAAATAAAACATTTGGGGCTACTAAAAATTAAAAATATTTTATTAAATAGAAAACTCATTTCTCCTACAACAAATATCAATTTCTCCACTGGCCTTGTTTAGAATATGCAGAATTTCTCCACTTTTAAGTGAAACATTCTAAGTTACACATTTCCTTTATCCTTCCTTTATCACGTTTGTTACTGTTACATTGCATTTTTTTGCTACTGCAAGCTACTTTAGGGATTCACTGACAAAGATGAATAGAGATTAACTGAGTACATAAAATTTTTTGAAGA